>NW_027185877.1:12158708-12229385 GCF_028583685.1 Petaurus breviceps papuanus | reverse complement strand
AGATAGATAGATAGATAGATAGATAGATAGATAGATAGATAGATAGAGATATCAAGAATGCCACAAGTTGTTCACCTACATCTGACTAATGGTCCACCAAGCATCATTGCCTAGAGTTACTAGAGTTATGCAAGCATTTCATCATACAAAGAACAAAAAAGAAGATTGCATATGAAACTGTACTTCTATTATCTAGTTTTAAAAAATTGTATATTAAATTTAATTGGAGCAGCTAGGTGGTATAGTGATTAGAGTGCTGGGCCTGGAGTCAGGAAGACTCATGTTACAGAGTTTAAATCTGGTGTCAGATACTGAATAGTTGTGTGACCCTGGGCAAGTCACTTAACTCTATTTGCCCCAGTTTCCTTACCTGTAAAATGAACCAGAGAAGGAAATAGGAAACCATTTTAGCATCTTTGCCAAGAAAACTCCAAATGGGGTCATGAAGAATTGGACACAACTGAAAAACAACTTGAACAAAAATGAAATTTAATACAGTAATAATAAAATTTACCCATTAAATGTCTCCTTCTGAATTTCTTTTGATTTTCTTCTGAATACTATTAAAATGTTTATTTATGTTCTTTTGGAGGGCATCTCTATTCCTACCCAGTAACTCATTGTGTAACGCTCCAAAAAAAAGTCCTCACTTTAATTAATCACAATAATTAATATATTAAACAAATAAAGCATCTTAATGCCACTGTATCAGTGTAGTACAGTGGGAAGAGCACTTGATTTGGAGTTAAAGGATATTGATTTTATTCTTGACTCTGCTGCTTGTCAACTGAGTAATGTTGGGCAAGTTATTTAATCTCTCTGAAAAACTAGGAGTGTTGAGGTGGGGGCTCTGCCCTCCCAAAAATTTCATGATGTGTTGTGGTCGAGCTGTCGCAAAGAATTCAGAGTCAGACCACCTCTAATTCAAGAACAGGCATTTATTGAGATGGATGCCTCTCATGGAGCAGGCTAAATTCCAAGAGGAACCAGCAACTTCAGAGAAAGTAAGATGGATTTTTATAGGATAAAGATGCAATTACATAATCAAAATTTACATAGAATATTTTAAAAGTAGGAGGAGTTTGTTAGGGATTAGGTGATGGAGGAAGGGTCCCATCTATGGTTCAGTGGTTAAACATTCTGGTCATGCTGCCCTCCAATTGACTAGTTATTGTGGTCCTGACTGGTCAAGATGGATAAGTTTTGTAGTCCTGTCTTGGGTTAGATGGATGGTATGATTGTGATTGAGTACAAGAACACTCCTGTTTCAGGGGCGGCCAGGTGGCTCAGCGAGTAACAGCACCGGCTCCAGTGTTGGGATGACCTGGATCAAATCCGGGCTCAGATACTCAGCACCACACCCGGAAATAACTGGCCCTGTAACCTTGAGCAAGTTACTTAACCCCTATTGCTTAAAAAAAAAAAAGAACACACCTGTTTCTATGGGAATGGGTCTGGAGGCAGTGACTAGGTAGAGGCAGTGACTGGGATCCCATCACATGGACCTGCATGCTGTTCTGTGAGAACTACGAGCTCATGGACACACCTGTTGTTCTAGTGAGCTGTGAGGCATATACGAAAAAGTTAGGACATTGGTAGGGGCAGGGGGGAGTAGGTAGATACAGTGGAGATGCTGTTCAGTGGGGCTGGGCCCATAATGAAGTTAGAATATTGGGGCTGGGGGGGTCAAACTAGATGACTTGTGAGAATCTGTTCTATCTCTAAATCTATAATTTTATGACCTATGTATAATCCTTATGATTCTTACCTGATATTTATGAGAAGTCTGTCATATCTAACTTTTCTAAAATTCTTTCTTTTTTGTCTTTTTGTTATTTATGTCTACTTCTAAAAGGGGCATATTGAAGTCTGCATTGACACTTTTTATGTGATTATTTCTCCCTGTAATTTGATTGGCCTTTCCTTTAGAGGCAATTGATGGCATAGGAGACATATTACTGAACCTGGGTCTGAATTGAAATTTGGCCTCAGACACTTAATATCTGTGTGACCCTGGGCAAGTTATTTAACTTCTTTTTAACTGTTTCTTCAACTGTTAAAGGGGCTTAATAATAGCACCTTCTTTACAGTGTTGTCTTGAGGATCAAGTGAAATAATATTTGTAAAAAACACTTAGTGTAGTGCTTGGTGCATAGTAGATACTATATAAATACTTATTCTCTTCCCCTCCCTGCTTTAAGTACTTACAGTGATGTACATAATTACTGGGACAAAGTAAAATAATTAAATTTGCTGATATAAATAAACTTTTTTAAAAAAATAAAGTGTTATGCAAAGGTCCTTTTGCTACAGTCACTTGTTTTCTACAATTTGGTATTGAGTTCACAAGATTCTGAAATATTCCTTAATTCTTCATAATAAAACTACTTATTTTATCACATCGAAAATTAAGCACACCTTCAGGAAATAGTCCATTTTTCCAAATCTAACTATTTTCTTTGTTTTTAATTGTGATTTAAATCAGGTGAGTTCTCAGGCCATTGAAATATCTCTCTCCATCTCTTGGATTCTTAACCTTTTGTTAAGGTTTTCATACTATGGTAGATAATTAATCATTTGTTTTAAATATATATATAATTGTGAATATCAAAGTAATTATAAAATTGAAAGCTTAATTTATTTTCACTACCATCGTCATAGAATCCCCAAAATCTCAGAATTAGAAGGGACTTCAAAGGCGATTTGGTCCAGCCATTGCCAGAACTAGGGTTCTCCCTAGAATATTCCCAACATATGTACATCTAGCCTCTATTTGAAGACTCTAGAGAGGAAGAGCCCATTTTCCCCAGAAATAAGACTTTTTTATTTCAGGCAACTCTTCCTTTCAGTAAGTTTTTCTTTTTACTGAGCCCAAATCTGCTGCTCTTTAGCTTTCATTTGTAACCAAGCAATCGTCTAGTCTGGTTTTTATATCATGAAATACTTGAAGGTGAATTAATATCCTCCTCAAATCTTATATTCCCAGGCTCAATATTCCCTGTTCTTTCAACTAACACTTCTTTTAAGCAATAAATTTAGGAAGTTTGGAGAACTGGTGATGTCCCTTGGCTCTCCTATCCAAATCTTTCGCATTTTAGTAGTAAATGTTTTCTAAATAACTTCTTTTTGTTGTAAACCAGCAGCCGTAATAGAGAACTAAGACTATTCATACACATATAACTTTATGATTAGCAACATTCACAGAGAAGATATTTTAGGTGCAGTCTTCTTATCATTAGTCTCACAGCATTGTATAGGCAAATGATTCTGAGGAAGTTGAGAATTTCTTATAGGGTGCAGGTTCCCCTAGGCCAACTGGATTTCTGTTTTGTTTTTTTTTGCCTGCTGCTGATCCCTACGCTGTAAGCAACAATAACTGAAATCAAGTAAATGAAGTTTTGTGGCTACCTTATATACCTGAGATTCCTCAACTTTCCATAAGGTCTATGATATTCCTTCTAGTTTTCCCAGCTTCTAAAATCTACACCATATTGAAGCAAAGCAGTCAAAGACCTGACTTAAATTTAATTTTATAGTAACTATTTATTTCCAGAAACCCTGGTCCTAGGTCCTTGAAGAAATATTATCTACTCACAATTCCAGAACAGTAGAATAGATTCTCTAGTTCACTGTTCCATCTATGGACCCTTAATTTTTGTGGACAACCTCAGGTTAATGAAGAACAAAAGACCACCAGGCAATTTTATAGTTATAGGATATAAAGAAAGACATAAATATAGTATGTATAGGCATGTATATTTTTTATTCTAATACAAATAATTTCCTAAGTCAATTCATCTAGAAATAGAGCATACATGCAAACAGAGATCATGGAACTTTGCAAGAAATCAGTTTGTCTTTTTCAACTATTGCAGGCAATACCACTGTCAATTAATCACAAGCAAAAAAAAATCATGAATTGCCTTTTTTGCTGTGCATTTTTCCAAAGTAATTATCTCAGAAAGAAAAAAGGAAGAAGATAGCTAGGAATTGACAAGCAAAGGAAGATTGGTCTAGAATACCTGATTATTCATCAAAATATACATATAAGTCACATGTGCTTTTCCTTTATCTACAGATACTTGTGAAACCTTTTCTAGGTAAAAGTTACCAAAAGTGATCTCCTAGAACACATATTTACTTATACTTTTATAGTCTTCTTCAATAACCTGGTCCTTTCTAAATTAGCAAAATGTGGAGTTAAAGCCAAGTGGGGGAGAGGTAGAAAGTTCTTCCAGCTGGTAGTTTGAAAAACTCAATAAAGTGAGAAAAAAATAGAAGCTTCAATCTATTACTCAGTAAATTACAGTGGTTACCTCTTAACTCTAGTATCAAATATAAAATTCTCTGTTTAACATTAAAAGCCCTTCAGAGCCTGCCCCCCACCATCATCATCACACCTTTCCAGTGTTTTTATACTTTGCACCTTTCACAGTCCCATATACTATTCTTCAACCAAGTGACCCTTCCCCACTTACTATTCCCCACATAAGACAATTATGTTGGGACTCTAGGCAATTCCACTGATTGTCTCTCATGCCAGATTGTTCTTCCTCCTCGTTTCTATGTCCTGACTTCCATAATTTCCTTCAAGTTCCAGCTGACATTTCACCTTCTATAGGAAGCCTTTCCCAATCTCTCTTAATTCTAATGCCTTCTCTCTGTTGATTATTTACAATTTATCCTATATATAGGTTATTTATACAAAGTTGTTTGCATGGTTTTCTAGCACACCCTTAAGTATGAATTGCATGGAAAGGGGAGAAAAAAAGAGATTTGATTTTGACTAGGTCCCTTCCTGTCCCCTCTGCTTTGGTCAGAGGAGGGCCTTGTGAATTTTTTTTAATTTTATTTACTTATTTTAATTTAAAATATTCATTTCCACGAGATTTTGAGTTCCAAATTTTCTCCCCATCTCTCCCCTATCCCACAACCCAACATGGCAAGCATACTGATTATTCCTTTCCCCAGTCTGTCCTCTTTTCTATTCTCCCATCCCCTATGTAACCCCTTCCCCCTTACTTTTTTACAGAGCAAGATAAATTTCTATACCCCACTGCCTATTTATCTTATTTCTTGATTGCATGTAACAACAATTTTTTAACATTTCTTTTAAAAACTTTGAGTTTCAGATTCTTTCCCTTCTTCCCTCATCACCCACCCCCATTGAGAAGACAAGCAATTAAATATAGGTTATACATGTGCAGTTATGCAAAATATTTACATAAAATATGACTATTTTGAAAGACTAACTATATTTCCCTCCATCCTATCCTGCCCCCTATTTATTCTATTTTCTCCTTAGACCCTGTCCCTTTTCAAAAGTGTTTGCTTCTTACTACCCCCTCCCCCAATCTGCCCTCCCTTCTATCATCTCCTCTTATCCCCTTCCCTGATACTTTCCTGTATGGTAAAATACCCAATTGAGTGTGTATGTTATTCCCTCCTTAAGCCCAATCCAATAAGAGTAGGGTTAGCTCATTCTCTTTCACCTCCCTGCTCTTCCCCTCCATTGTAACAGATTTCTCTTGCCACTTTTATGTGAGATAATTTACCCTATTCTATCTCTACCTTTCTCCTTTTCCCAATCTCTCACCTCTTAATTTTATTTTTAAAATATCATGCCTTAATATTCAACTCAACCTGTGCCCTCTGTCTATACATGCAGACACATATATACATACATACACACACAAATACACATATATATTTATATATATTTTTTTCTCTTCAACTATCCTAATACTGAAAAAAAGTCTCATGAGTTACAAATATTGTCTTTGCATGTAAGAATGTAAATAGTTCAACTTTAATAAGTTCTTTATGATTTCTCTTTCATATTTACCTTTTCATGCTTCTCTTGATTCTTGTATTTGAAAGTCATACTTTCTCTTCAGCTCTGGTATTTTCATCAAGAATGCTTCAAAGTTCTCTATTTCATTGAATGATCATATATTCCCCTGAAGTATTATGCTCAGTTTTGCTGGGTAGGTGATTCTTGGTTTTAATCCTAGCTCCTTTGACCTCCAGAATATCATACTCCAAGCCCTTCAATCCCTTAATGTAGAAGCTGCTAGATCTTGTGTTATCCTGATTGTGTTTCCACAATACTCAAATTGTTTCTCTCTGACTACTTGTAGTATTTTATACTCCTTGACGTGGGAACTCTGGAATTTGGCTATAATATTCCTAGGCGTTTTCTTTTGGAGATCTTTTTCAAGAGGCAATTGGTGGATTCTTTCAATTTCTATTTTACCCTCCGGTTCTAGAATATCAGGACAGTTTTCCATGGTAATTTCTTGA
The DNA here is from genome assembly GCF_028583685.1 of Petaurus breviceps papuanus. Classification (NCBI taxonomy): domain Eukaryota; kingdom Metazoa; phylum Chordata; class Mammalia; order Diprotodontia; family Petauridae; genus Petaurus; species Petaurus breviceps. The sequence goes on along the minus strand of NW_027185877.1, from coordinate 12,223,082 downwards.
AAGATGATGTCTAAGCTCTTTTTTGATAATGGCTTTCAGATAGTCCAATAATTATTAAATTACCTCTCTTGGATCTATTTTTCAGGGCAGTGGTTTTTCCAATGAGATATTTTTTATTGTCTTCTATTTTTTTCATTCTTTTGGATCTATTTTATAATATCTTGATTTCTCATCAAGTCATTAGCTTCCATTCTAATTCCATTGCTCCATTCTAATTCTGAAGGAATTATTTTCTTCAATGAGTTTTTGGACTTCCTTTTCCATTTTACCTTTTTAAGGCATTCATCTTATTGGCTTTTTGGACCTCTTTTGCCATTTGAATTAGTCTATTTTTTAAGGTGTTATTTTCTTCAGTATTTTTTGGTCTCTTTTAGCAAGCTGTTCACTTGTTTTTCATGATTTTCTTACATCATTCTCATTTCTCTACCCAATTTTTCCTCTCCTCCTTTTACTTGATTTTCAAAATCCTTCTTGAGCTATGGCCTGTGACCAATTAATATTCTTCTAGAAGGTTTTGATGTAGGAATTTTAACTTTGTTGTCTTCTTCTGGTTCTATGTTTTGATCTTCTTTTTCACCAAAGAACAGTTCTGTAGTTTGATTTCTCTTACAATGTTTCCTCATTTTACCAGCCAATTACTTGACTTTTGAGCTCTTTAACCTCTTTACCTGCAGTAGAACTCTGCTTCCAGAGCAGAGAGTGCTGTGTCCCAAATTTCTGGGGTTTTGCACAGGTATTGTCAGAGCTACTTCTAGGTACATGCCTCAGAACTGTGAGAAGAACTCCCTCTCCACAGCTGCCTCAAACCCTGCTATGCCAGTGCTCCTTCTCACCCAAGGACCACCACCCAACACTGCAACCCAGATCCAAGCAGGGTAAAGCAAGAGAATCCTGCCTCAGCACCAGCAAAGAGATTCCTGCAATTGCCCTCTGATCAGTCACTTGGTGACCCCACCATCTGTGGGCCTGAACCTCTGGAAGCAGCCAGCACTGCTGCCACCTCCACTGCCCTTGAGGCAGGGGCCAGACCATGCTCTTCTCTCACTCAGGTCGAACAGAGTTTCCCCACTGACTTTTTACTTTCTCTTTGTGGTGTTTGTGGTTTGAAAAGCCTGGAAACCACCACTTTGCCAGTGATTCAGTCCCCTGAGGCCTGCTCTGGCTCAGTCTGTGCCACCAAGGCCAACATCATACTGTGCTCTGTTCCCAGCCCAGTATGATAGACCATTCCTTTCAGCTTGCCAGGCTACCTTCAGCATGAGATTTATTTCACTCTGTCATTTTGTGGGTTCTGTAGTTCTAAAATCTGTTTAGAGTCATTTTTTTTTTACAGGTATTGCTGGTGGTTGGTGTGAGAGGTCAACAAGTCCCTTATTTCATTAAATGACTATCTCCTTGCCTGAAAGTTTTGATGGTTAGTTGATCCTTGGTTGCAATCCAAGCTCTTTTGCCTTATGAAATATCAAATTCCAATCCCTCTGATTTTTTAATGTAAAAGCTGCTAGGTCCTGTGTAATTCTGACTATAGTTCCACAATATTTGAATTGTTTCTTTCTGGATGCTTGCAGTATTTCCTTGACCTTGTAATTCTGGAATTTGGCTACTATGTTTCTTGGAGTTTTCAATTTGGGATCTTTTTCAAGGATGAGTCTGGTGAATTCTTTTGATATCTATTTTACCTTCTGATTCTAGGACCTCAGGACAGTTTTCTTTGACAATCTCTTGGAGGATGTTGTTTAGGCTATTTTTTTCATCATGGCTTTCCAATAGACCAATAATTCTTATGTTTTCTCTCCTGGATCTGTTCTCTAGGTCAGTTGTTTTTCCAATGAGATATTGCACTCTTTCTTATTATTTTTCAGTCTCTTTGTTTTGTTTGACTGACTCTTTATGCATCATAGAGTCCTTAGCTTTGATTTGACTGATTCTAATTTTTAGTTAATTGTTTTACTAGGTTAGTTTTTGAAGCTCCTTTTCTAGGGAGGTATTTTCTCCAGTTAGATTTTGAACCTCCCATCTTGTTTCACAAATTTTACTTTTTAAAGATTTATTTTCTTCAGTGAGATTTTTTTTCCAGTTTGGTCAATGTAGATTTAAATTTATCTTCTACATCTCTAATTTGGCTTTTAAAATCTTTCTTGAGCTCCTCCAAGAATGCTTTTTGGGCTTCAGATCAGTTCATATTTCCTTCTGTGGTCTCAGGTGTGAGTATAGAGTCTATGTTTTCCTCTGAATTTGGTTGTTCTTGCTTGCTTTAATAGTATTGGATTATTCTTGATTTCATAGTTTCCTTCTTGCCCATTGTGATTGCCTATGTCCTGAATTTTTAGAGTGGATTTCTGCTTCTGGGGTACAGATATACTGCACTTCTCAGGCTGGGAGCTAGGGGTTTGGTTGTTGACATTGTATGCTGTATAGTCTCTGGGTGTCTAGATTGAGGCCAAGGCCAGGACTCTCAGTGTTTCCCCTGGGTTACCCTGAGACTCCCAGAATATCATGTGGGGGAGGAGTTGTCTGGCCTCTTCAGGTTTTTGCCTCTGTGTCCCTGGGCTACAGCTCAGGGAGGCTCAGCAGCTGGTGGCTGACAGGGCTAGTGTCTGCAGATCCCCTGGTTGTGCTAAGGCACACCTGGGCTTCTGTTGTTAATGCTTGCTGGCTCCACCCCCTGCACTTTGGGATCTCCTGCTAGTCAGCTGAGGTGGGGCTTGTTGGGATGCCTCATGCCCTTCATTTCAAGTTTGGCACAGCTTCAGTCACACCCTTCCTCTAGGACTCCCAAGCCTCAGACTGTTTTCACTATTTCAGAATTTTACACTGAGTGGGGCATTAATTTCTGGGTTTTGAGAATCAGGAGCAGGGATTAGGGTAACTGAGGTTTACTCTGCCATCTTGGCTCCTTTGGAAGTTCAGGTAGGAGATTTTTAGACATCCAAGCTGCAGGATGATAGCCCCAGGAGAAGCTGCTGCCACAGACCCTGCACTTTCTCTTGCCCAACTCCAACCTATCATCTGTCTGGCAGTGTGATGTATGCAAGTTGCCCTTGGGGTGAGTGGATCCACTGGCTAGGGCTTAGCTCTCACTCGGCTGTGCTCTGTTCTCTGGTCCATGCTGGTGCAGCTCCCATGTGCTCTGCTCTCCTCCTGCCCAGACCTATGTGGGCACTTTCCTGGGCTGGGAATCTGCCACTCTCTATCTCCCAATAGCTTCTGTCACTCTAAAATCCATTCAGATTCACTTTTTAGATGTTAGTGATGGAATTTGTGGAGGAGCTCAGAAAAGTTCCTGCTTCCATTTCATATGTATATGGTGTCTACAGGACATCTAGTTCAAGATTTTCAGTAAAGAATTGGAGATGGGAGACTAGAACTCACAAGAGAGATTAGAGCTAGAAAAATAGATTCTTAGATCTATCAATCATCTTAGATCAACAGTCATCTGCCAGTGATAAAACAATCATAGAGATGATAATTGAATCCATGGAAAGTAAGGATACCACCAGGTGATAGAGGGAGAAAAGAAGACACAGGACAGAACCTTTAGGGACATCCATAGTTAGCAGGCTGGATGAATATCCAGCAAAAGAGTATGAGAAGAGGTCAGATAGATAAAAGAAGAAACAGGAGAGAGAAGTGTTGCAGAACCCTAGTGAGAAAAATATACCAAGGAGAAGAGAGTGATCAACAATGTCAAAGAATTCAAGAGGAATAAGGATTGAGTAAAGGCCATTAAATTTGTCATTTAAGAAATCATCAATAACTGGACTGAGTAGTTTCAGTTGAATGATAAGGTTGGAAACCAGACTTCAGAAAGTTTGATGAAAAGAGCAAGAAAAAAGTAAGTGGGTTTCTTAAGGAGTTTAATTGCAAAATATAAGATAAAGTATGATAACTAGTGAGAATCAATCAATAAACATTTATTAAGCACCTACTATGTGCCAGACACTAATAATAGCTAATATTTATATAGCGCTTGCTTTTTGAGACACTGTGCTAAGCACTTTACAATTAATGGATAGATATTATGTACCATCACAACTACTCACACACCCTGTGATCTGGTAACACTGGCCTCCTTGCTACTCCTCAAACAAGATACCCCATCACCTTGATTTTGGGCATTTTCACTGGCTATGCCCCATGCCTAAAAAATATGATCTCTTTCCTCATTTCTACCTCCTGAATTCTAGGCCAAGCTGAAATCCTTTCTTTTACAAGAAGCCTTTCCCAATCCCTCTTTATTCTAGTGCCTTTTTTGCTTATTATTTCTAATTTATCATGTATACAGCTTGTTTGTAATAGTTATTTACATGTTATTTTCCCCCATTTAACTGTGAGCTTCTTGAGAGTGGTAATTACTTTTCTTTGCATCCCAAGTACTTAGCACAGTACTTGGCACATAGGAGGCACTTGGTAAATTTTTATTGACTAATTGACTGAAGCATGATTAAATCCCAGGTCTTTCTGACTTCTAGTCGAGCACACTGCCTACTATATATGCCACTGTCTTTCAAATAAGATCTTGATCTAAACCTAGTTTAGAACCAAGCTTCTTTTTAATTTTTCTGACATTTCTTGTCAAATAGGGAAATCTTCCCCAAATTAAGGCAACATAATAGGTTAGAGTTAGAAATTCCTGCAACAAATGTTAGATTGCTCCATTATCAATTTAAGGTCTACTTTTTACTTTTAATGCTCAATAGACACCTAGTTAACAATCCACTATAGAGAGCAAAACTGGAACTTGACTTTTGTGTCTATTTAAATGTTTACATTTTTGCACTTGATTTTTATTTGTGAATAGGTTTGTTTTAAGTTTACAAGGCAATTCTTCTGGGGGAAAAGATATTTAAAAAGAAGGAAGTTCAAAATGAAAAATTAAACCACTTGTTATACTAATGAAGTTGGTGACACAGTCCATAGAGTCTGGGAGATTAGCCATTTGACCCTAGGCAAGTCATCAACCTCTGTTTACATCAGTTTCCTCAACTGTAAAATGGATATAATAATACCCTCACATGGTTGTTGTAATGAACAAATGAAATTGTATTTGTAAAACAAAAAAACTTAGCACAGTGCATGGCACATAGTAGACATTACATTTCCCCTCCCCACCAATAAAAAGCTTAATTCCCTTCAAAAACTCATTTACATCACCGACACAGTTGAGGGGGATTAGTTTAGAATATTATTTAGGCTCTGACCAATGCAGTCATTCTGGGATGGGAAATACTGTATTCTAGTCATATACTCAGTTACTTGACTGTGCCAATTGAATAGCACTAGGCTTCATTTTAACAGATAAATTTCCTTTTGGCTTTAATTCAACAATTCAGTTCAATTCATTATAAAACACAAAGCACTGCAGATATAAAAACAAATCAAATCAAGTCATCAAGCATTTATTAAGTGTCTGTTATATGCCAAGAACTGTGCTAAGTGTTGAGTATACGAAGGAAGACAAAAACCAGTCCCTGCTCTCAAGGAGGTCACAGCCTAATGGTGGGGCCAACATGAAAACAATTACATATGAAGATATTTAGAGAATAAATTAGAGATAATCTTAGAGAATAAGCACTAGAATTCAAGAGGATCAGGAAAGTCTCCTAACCAAAGGTAAGATTTTATTTGAAATTTGAAGGAAGAGAGAGAAACCAGAAGATGGAGATGAAGAGGGAGAGAATTTCAAGCATAGGGGATAGCATGTGAAGATTCATGGAGTCAGGAAATGTAGGTAGCAAGAACAAACAACACGTAAGTGAAAAAAGTGTCTGCTTTCAAATTTACTCTGTGGTGGAGAGAGTAGGGAGAAATGATGCGACAGAGATTGTTGTTCGGTCTTTTTACTCATATCCAACTCTTCGTGACCCCATTTGAGGTTTTCTTGACAGTGATACTGGAGGAGTTTGCCATTGATTTCTGCAACTCATTTTACAGATGAGGAACTGAGGCAAACAGGGTTAAGAGATTTTCCCAGGGCCACACAGATAGTAAGTCTAAGGCCAGATTTGAACTCATGAAAATGAATCTTTCTAACTCTAAACCCAGCAGTTTATCCACTGTGTCACCTACATGTCCCATAACAGAGATACCAATAAATAAATATGATAATTTTACAGCAAGTAAGTACAAAGTGGTATGAATATAGCAATCGCAGTGGGAATAATTCCTCAGTTTGGCACTTATACTTGTGAGTTGTGTCCTCTGAGGTTAGTTGTCAATATCAAGTTCTAGGAGTAACTCTGTGGATCTGCACTTTTAAGACTCTGTTTGGTATGCTTCTCGTTAATTAGCAGTTAGCAAAAGATTTTACTAAAATTATATAGTAAGAACAGTTTGTACAAATATTCTTTCACAAAAGTCTGGGGCATACTCTCACAAATACACACAGACTCCATGGGAAGAGTATGTTCAAACTTAGAGTACAGAGGTAATAAAGTACACGTATAGAATACATATGTGGCAAAAGGTAACACAACATCTAGAAGTCATTTATTTCTTTATCTGCTTGTCTATCTGTTCATCTATCCATTCATTCATTGATTTATTTAGGCAGAGTCCTTATATAGCTCCCCTTGAGTACAGCAACTTTTCTGGGTGGTATATTTAGCTGGGCCTCTAGCTTCTGATTCTATCTTGAGTGCATAGCCCAGTACTTTGCTGTAAGAGATTATATCCTAGAACACACTTCAGCCCTTAGGTGATTATTTTTATATATTTGTGTCTGTCCTCAAATATGTGTGTGTCTCTGCTCCCAGGTGGACACATTATCTCCTACTTGTCCAGTAGGACAAATAGTTTCAATGATATAATTGTGATGGGAAGGAAAGTCTTTTTTGCTTTTCTTCCTCAATACCCACCCACCTCCAGCTGCATCTCTAATACAGTGACAGGAATCTGCCCTTGCCGTGTTCTAGGGCCTAGACTCTTCTACTCTTCCTACTCTCAGACTGAAACTTATACTGTTTAAATTCATCCAACTATTTAAAGTCCCCAAAGGGGTGGATAGATTGTTCAGTCAATTATGCTGTTCCCTTCTTGTCATAAAAGCTCACAGGACATAGACACATCTTGTTTACATATTAAACATCATTACTTGTGACTACACTCTAATATATCAATTGAGGTGGAGGAGGCATCACATCACCCCACCCCCCATACAAATTTCAAGAGAGAGAGAGTATTAAAAATCCCCAGATGATCAGAAAAAACCTTATATGGTAGGTGGTACCTGACTGTGATTTGAGGTTATGCTAGGGCTTCTGGTAGGTGGAAAGGAAGATAGAGTTCATTATGGACATGGGAAACCCTTTATGCAAAGGGTGAGAGGTAGAAATGGAAGGTCATAAATGGAGAATATCTGGCAGCTCAGTTTGCCTGGGGGAAGGATTTACTGAAGGGTATGTAAAGGGGAGTAATATGAAAGAGGAGGATCATGGTGTGGCAACAGAGGGCTATAATTAGAATCAGGAAGGCCTAAGTTTAAATCCTGTCTCAGACATTAGATTTGTGACAATGGGCAAGTAACTTAGCCTCTCTGTGCCTCTGTTTCCTATATCTGTAAAATAATTGGGTTGGACTTTAGTTCTAAATCTACATTCTTATGAAAAAAAAGGAAAAATGTGTGGAAGCCTAATTATGGAAGACTTTAATTTTAAAATTGAGAATATTGTGTTTTTTTGGGATAATAGGCCGTCACTGTAAGTATCTGAATAGAAGTATGACATAATTAAATTTGCATTCTAGGAATATCAATTTGTCACCTGTGTCTGTAATAAGATAAAATTTTCTCCTGGTAAGAGAGAAGAGAATGGTGTCACTGGGACTACTTAGAAAGTTATTGCAATAGTCTAAGGCAGGATTCTTAACTAGGGGTCCATGAACTTTAAGTAAATATATTTTGATAACTATATTTAATAAAATTGGTTTCCTTTGTAAATACTATGCAGCCTGTTTTTATTTCAAGCCTTATATTTTTACATAATTAGCTTTTCCTTTATTCCTATATATTTTGTTTTATGCACTTAATAACATTCTGAGAATTCAGACAACCACAGAGGTCCATCACAAAGGTCTTGGTATAGGGAGAAATGATGAGATCTATCATAATAGATGAGGAAAAGAACAAAAGAAATTGTTGTCCAAGAAATAGATAAATGTGTTTAGCTAACATCCTCTCAAACTCTCTATGGTACCATAATACTATTTATTTTATTTAAATAAGTTTTATTGATGTCTTTTTTATACATCACTGTTGTTTTTTGTTTTCCCCCAGTGTACCTTATGGGTTCTCTGAAAGAGGTAGAGTAAGGGATACTAGCATCTTTAAGACAAAAAGAAGAGGAAAAAGTCAGAATAATTAATTGATCGATACAGTCTGAAAATGTGCAATATCCAATATTTGTGGACACTATATGTCTGTATAGGGAGCAGGAGTGGCTTCTAATATCTCTTCTTGTCACCCATTCACTTTTGGTGTGTGGTTGTTGTTTCTGTTTACATTGTTGTAGTTGTTATGCATCTTCTTCTCCTCTTTATTCATCTGTCTTTATCAGTTCAGATAGCTTACAGATTCCCAACCTGCCCCTTGGATCAGCTCAGACCTTTATCAAGTTTGAAATGAAGAAATAGTCTGTAAGAATAGACAAAATAACTACAAAACACCTACAAGCAGAATTTCAGAGAAAAACAGGTATGGTACAAACTCAATTAGAATTCTTGGAAAAGATGAAGCAGGAATTTTTTTAAAGTCTTATATAAAATTTTTTAATGTAGTGAGAGTGCTTGAGGAAAAAAAGTTGAAAAGAAATTAAAGGTATGGAAGAAAGAATTGGAAAGGGATATTAACAGCTTGCCACAAGAGCTACAGAATCTTGCCCAAGTAAACTCCATGAAAATTCAAATGGAAAAAAATGGAAGACAATAACTCCATGAGGCAACAAGAACTATTAAAATAAAGTTAAAAGACTGAAAGAAAAGAAGAAGAAAATAGCATAGATCTCATGGCAAAAATTAACTTCACCAGAAAACAGAAAAGAAATAGCATGATGGGGATGAGGAAATTTCTGCCATTTAGAAGTGGTAGAAGGGGTGATTTTGAGTATAAAGGTGAATTTCGTTGCAGGCTCCTGCATCAGTTTAGTCAACCCTGCTTCTGGGACTGTAATGGATGGCAGATGATGGCATTTTGAGTTAGTAATTTTGGGTTTATGTTCAGCCTTCTCTGCTGTTTGTATTCTTGTTGTCCTAGATCACAGAAACAGCTAAAATTGCTTTAACTCTGATACATAATTCTAATTTTGGAGAAATTGGACAATTCATGAGGATTAGGGAAAGTATCTGGTCTTCTATCTTCTTGGTCACATGACCTGAAAGTCATGCTGTTTCTTCTAAAATTCAGAACTAGGTGAAGCAATATGGAAGATCTTGTACTTGTACAATAAAAGGATAATTGAATCTCACTAAGTAAGAGAATGTAGATGAAGAAAAGGGCCCAAGAGACAGGTTTGGTGTAACTCATAGTGTGATATGTGAGGTACAGATTACAATTCAGCAAAAGAGACTAAGAAATAAGAGCAGTGTCACACAAACCCATAGATAAGAGATTATTGAGAAGATGGTGGTCAATAGTGTCAAACGCTGAAGAGAGTTTTAGTATCTTGGTATTAAAAGAGGATTATTTCTCCCCACTATTATTTTCTATAGTACTGGAAATGTTAGCAATAACAATAAGATGATGTAGCAGCAAGCACCCCAAGCATCCTCAGGGTTTGCTGCCACCACAGGTTCTTGGATCTGCTTTGATAAAGGAAAGCAACTCAAAATGGGTTAACAAGCTTGCTTTAATCAGTCAAACATGTATCGTTTACCTCATTCAGGGGAAAAAGGTTAGCACCCCGAACTTCAGAGTATACAGGCAGAATTATCAAGACAGAAACAGATCAAATAGACAGCTTTCCAAACTGTCCAACCATTACATCCATGCCAAATCAACATCTGGGTTTCAACATCTGGGTTTTTCAAAGCCGGGGGGATCTGGACAATGGCTTCCAAGAATCCATATCAAATCACAGAACACTTCTCAGAGTGAGCCCCAAAACAAAGCCTCAAATCAGGGTTTATATACCCTTCTCCTGGCTCAGAGAATGTAACAACCTTATTGACCCCACTGGCCAATCAAGAAGTATCTACTGAAAAACAAGGCTCCCACCCCAGGCTCCAGGTGCACTTTAGCCTAGGGACAGGGAAGATCTTAAAAATATACATTCCCATTACAGATGAGAGAAAGGAATTAAAGGAATAAAGGTAGATAATGAGGAGATAAAACTGATAGTTCACTTGGAAAACCCCAGGAAAACATCAAAGATTGAAATAATTGCTCCAGTAAAATTACAGACTACAAAAAAATTCTTCAAAAATCAATAGGATTTCTATACAATAATAACAAAACACCAGAAGCAATAAAAACAAAAGGAAATCCCATTCTAAGTAACTACAAAATGCATAAAGTATCTGGGGATCAACTTCTCAAAATACACAAATGACTTTTGTAAATTTAATTATAAGCACTCCTTAAAGAATTTAAGAACACTTAAGTAACCAGGGGAATGTCCAGTATTCATTACTGGGCAATGTTCTTTTTCTGGATGTAGCAATGCTAATAGAATTAAATGATATTACCAAAATATAATTACACTTTTAATGCTATATTAACCAGATTACCAAGTGGATACTTTACAGAGCTTTATAAGATAACAAAATTCATTTGGAAAAGCAAAAGATCTAGTATATCAAGAAAAATGATGAAAAGAAGTAAGGATGAAGGATGAATAGCACTTCCAGACCTCAAACTATATTGTAAAGCAGCAGTCATCAAAGTAGTCTGATATTGGTTAAAAAATAGATCAATGGAACAGACTATAAAAGGGAGATTAAGAAACAGCAAAAGGAAATAACCCAGTGTTTGATAAAGTTTTAAATATAAATTACCAAGGGAAAATCTCCTTTTTTGATTAAAAAACTTCTGTGAAAACTGGAAAGCAGTCTGGCAGAAATTAGGCTTAGACCAACATCTTGCACTATACACAACACATTCTAAATAGATGTGTGACCTTAATAATAGATATCAGTCTATTTAAAAAAAATTATGAGAAACAGATCATGGACAGAAATCATTTGGTTCATAATCTCTTATAGCATGATAGTACTCCATTACATTCATATATCACAACTTCTTCAGACATTCACCAATTCATAGGCATCCCATTGATTTCCTATTCTTTGCCAGCAGAAAAAAAAAAAAAGCTGCTATAAATATTTTTGTACAAGTACGTCCTTTTCCCTTCTTTATGATCTCTTTGGGATATAGACCTAGTATTGGTATTGGTTTTTGGCCATAGTTCCACATTGCTTTCTCAAATGGCTGGATCAGTTCACAACTCCACCAACAATGCATTAGTGTCCCAATTTCCTCACATCTTCTCCAGCACTTATCATTTTCCTTCTGTCATATTAGTCAATATGATAGGTCTGAGGTGGTACTTCACAATTGTTTTAACTTGCATGTCTCTAATCAATAGTGATTTAGAACTTTTTTCATATGACTACAGCTAACTTTAATTTCTTCATCTGAAAACTGCCTGTTCTTATCCTTTGAACTTTTATTAATTGGGTAATGACTTGAATTCTCTTTTTTAAACAAATTTATTTAATTTTTTCCTTAATAGCATTTTAATTTTTTCCAATTACATGTTAAGACAGTTTTCAAGATTCATTTTTGTAAGACTTGAAGTTCCAAATTTTTCTCCTCTCCTTTCCTTCTCCCCTCTCCAAGATAGCGAACAATCTGATATAGGTTATACATGTACAATCATGTTAAACATATTTCCACATTAATCATGTTGTGAAAGAATCAGAAAAGGGGAAAAACATGAGAAAGATAAAACAAAGAAAAAGTGAAAATGTTTTGCTTTGATTTGCATTCAAACTCTGTAGTTCTTTCTCTAGATGTGGTTAATATTTTCTATCATGAGAACAACTTGTATTCTTGTAAATTTGACTCAGTTCTCCATATATTTTCAAAATGAGGCCTTTATCAGAAACACTGACTGTAACAACTGTTTCCCAGCTTTCTGCTTTCCCTCTATAATCTTGTTAGCATTAGTTTTGTTTGTGGAAAACCTTTTTAATTTAATGTAATCAAAATTATGCATTTTGCATTATATAATATTTTATCTCTCTTGTTTGGTCATAAAATCTTTCATTCTCCATACATCTGACAGGCAAACTATTCCTTTCTCTCCCAACTTGCTTATGGTCTTATGTCTAAATAATTTACCCATTTCAACTTTATCTTGGCAGAGGACTGACTTGCACAACTTGTAAACTTCTTTGCGCCACAGACAGGTAAGACTAGAAATAGACTGATGATGGTTGCTGCAGGTTGCATGACCAACAAGAGAGTGCAAAATGGCAACCATACATTTTTCACAAGCCACCCAAAATCCTTTGGTAGGCCGTTGTGCAGGTCTGGTATATGGTGTGAGATGTTGGTCTATACCCAGTTTCTGCCATACTATTTTTCAATTTTCCCAGCAGTTTTTGTCAAGTATTGAGTTCTTATTACAGAAGTTGATGTATTTGGGTTTATCAAACAGTAGATTACTATAATCATTTACTACTGTCTTGTGTGCCTAACCTATTCCACTGAGCTACCACTCTCTTTCTTAGTACCAAATAGTTTTGATGATTGCCACTTTATAATATAGTTTTAGATGTGATATGGCTAGGCCACCTTCCTTTGTATTTTTTTCATTTATTTCCTTGATATTTTTGACCTTTTGTTTTTCCAGATGAATTTCACTATTATTTTTTCTAGCTCCATAAAATAATTTTTTGGAAGTTTGATATTTTTCTAGTTATTTAGATCTGACTTTTGTCAGATTTGTGTGAGAAGTGTGTTATAATTGTGTTCGTATAGTTCCTGGGTTTATCTTGGTAGGTAGTCTCCCAAATATTTTATAATGTATGCAGTTAATTTAAATGAAATTTATTTTTATATCTCTTGCTGCTGGACTTTGTTGAAATTTAAAATGCTGATGATTTATGTGGGTTTGTTTCATATTCTGCAACTTTGCTAAAGTAGTTCATTGTTTCAAGTATTTTTAGTAGATTCTTGGATTCTCTAAGTATGCCATCGTATAATCTTCAAAGAGTGCTAGTCTTTTTGTTTCCTCATTGCTTATTCTAATTTCTTCAATTTCTTTTTTCTTTTCTTATTGCTAAAACTAACATTTGTAGTACAATATTGAAAAATGGTGATGATAATGGGCATCCTTGTTTCACCCCTTATCTTATTGGGATTGCTTTTAGCTTATCTCCATTACATATAATGCTTGCTGATGGTTTTAGATAGATACTGCTTATCATTATAAAGAAAACTATTTATTCCAGTGCTGTCTAGTGTTTTTAATTAGGAATGGGTGCTGAATTTGTCAAAAGCTTTTTCTGAATCTATTGAGATAATCATATGGTTTCTGTTAATTTTGTTATTGATATTGTCAATTATGCAGATAGTTTTCCAAATATTGAACCAGCATTGCATGCCTGGTATAAATCCTATAGTATATTATCATGTGTATTATCCTGGTGATAAATTGCTGTAATCTCTTTGCTAATATTTTATTTAAAATTTTTACACCCATGTTTATTAGGGAAATTGGTCTATAATTTTCTTTCTCTGTTTTGGCTTTTCCTGGTTTAGGTATGAGCACCATATTTGTGTCATAAGAGAAATTTGGTAGGACTCTTGATTCACCTTCCAAATGGTTTATAAGACACTAAAATTAATTTTTCTTTAAATATTTGGTAGAATTCCCCTGTAAATCCATCTGGTCCTAGAGATATTCTTCTCAGGAAGTTCATTGATGGCTTGTTTATTTTTCTAAAATGGGGTCAATTAAGTATTTTATTTCCTCTTCTGTAAATCTGGGCAATTTATATTTTTGTAAATATTCTTCCATTTCACTTAGATTTATTGTCATGCAGCTGGTCAAAATAACTCCAAATTATTGCTTTAATTTCCTCTTCTTTGGTGGTGAATTCACCCTTTTCATTTTTGATATTTGTAATTTGGTTTTCTTCTTTTTTTAATCAAATTGACCAAAGGTTTGTCCATTCTATTAGGGTTTTTTTTTCATAATATCAGCCATTGTTTTATTTATGAATTCAGTAGTTTTCTTACTTTTAATTTTATTAATCTTTCATTTGATTTTCAGAATTTCTTATTTGGTATTTTATTGTGGATTTTTAATTCATTCTTTTTCTAGCTTTTTTATGGTACCTTTTAGGGTCTATAGTACCTTTTAGCAAAATGTAGTTTCCTTCCTTATTTATTTTAATTAGATCTATTTTTGCTTTTGCTTTGTCTGAGATCAGTTGCATGCCCAATTCGTTGATCTCCTCTTTCTCTATTTTATTCATGTAAACATTTAGAGATATATAATTTCCCCCAATAACTCCTTTGGCTGTATCCCATAAGTTATGTTGTCTGATTATTTTCATTCTCTTCAATGAAATTATTGTTTCTATGATTTGTTGTTTGATCCACTCATTCCTTAGGATTAGATTATTTAATTTCCAGTTATTTTTTTGTCTTATCTATCCATGGCCCTTTGTTATATGTATTTTTATTGCATCATGATCTGAAAAGAATGTATTTAATATTTCTTCCTTTCTGCATCTGATCGTGAGGTTTTTATGCCCCAATTCATGGTCAGTTTTACTGTGGGCACCATACACTGCAGAGAGAAAGGTATATTCCTTTCTAAACCCATTCAGTTATCTCCAAAGGCCTATCATATCTAACTTTTCTAAAATTCTATTCACTTCCTTAACTTCTTTTTTATTTTGTGGTTAGATTTATCTAGTTCTGAGAGGGGGAGGTTGAGGTCTCCCACTAATAAAGTTTTGCTATAAGAATTCTTAGAGGAGAAGTTAAGTGAGTTACATGAAGATAGCAAAACTTTATTAGTGGGAGACCTCAACCTCCCCCTCTCAGAACTAGATATATCTATCTATCTATCTATCTATCTATCTATCTATCTATATATAGATATATATATATATATATATATAGATATACTTATATGTTTATTTTTTTTATTTTTTGCAAGATGTTGTTTCTTTCCTTATCTCTTTTAATTATATCTATTTTTGCTTTTTCTTTGCCTGAGATCAGGATTGCTACTCTGCTTTTGTTTTTTTTTTTTTACTTCAACTGAAGTATAATAGATTCTGCTCTTGCCTTTTACCTTTACTCTGTGTGTATCTATCGCTCTGCTTCAAATGTGTTTCTTGTAAACAATATATTGTAGGATTCTGGTTTTAATCCACTCTGCTATCCACTTCTGTTTTTATGGGAGAGTTAACCCCATTCACATTCACAGTTATGATTACTAATTGTATACTTCCCTCTGGCCTATTTTCCCCCATTTATGTTTTTTTCTCTCCTTTCACCCTTTCCAATCTCACCAGTGTTTTGCTTCTGACCACCTCTCTCAGACTACCCTCCCTTATTTCAGCCCCCCCCTTTCTTTCCCCTCCTACTTCTGTCCTACCTTCTATCTTCCCCTTTCCTTTCCCTTTTCTTTCCCTTTTTCTCTCCTTCTTCCCTATAGAAAAATTTCTATATCCAACTGAGTGTGTATGTCATTTCCTCTTTGAGCCAAATCCAATGAATATGGTTCAAACAATGCTCAACTCCTCCCTTCTTTCCCTGTATTGTAATATTGTCTTTTGTGCCCTCTTGATGTGATGTAATTTACCCTATTCTGCCTCCTGCTTTGTTCTTCTCCCAGTACAATCCTTCTTTTCACCCCTTAATTGTTTTTATATCATCACATCAAAGTCGAGTTATACCCATACCCTCTGTCTATGTATACTTCCACTAACTGACCTAATAGAGATACGGTCTTCAAAAGTTATAAGTATCATCTTCCCATGTAGGGATATAAACACTTTAATCTTATTGAATAACATTTTTTTCTTTCCAGTTTATCTTTTTATGCCTTTTTTCACTCTTGTATTTGAAGATTGAATTTTCTGTTCAGCTCTGGTCTTTTCATGAGGAAAATTTGAAAGTCCTCTATTTCATTTCTTTTCCCTGAAAGATCATACTCAGTTTTGCTGAATGGTTGATTTTTGGTTTTAATCCAAGTTCCTTTAACTTCTAGAATCTAATATACCAAGCTCTACAATCCTTTAATGTAGAAGCTGCTAAATCTTGTGTGATCCCGACTGTGACTCGTTGATATTTGAATTGTTTCTTTCTGGCTGCTTGCAGGATTTTCTCCATGACCTGATAATTCTGGAATTTGGCTACAATATTCCTTGGAGTTGTCATTTTGGGATCCCTTTCAGGAGGTGATTGCTGGATCCTTTCAATGACTATTTTATCCTCTGGTTCTAGGATATCAGGGCAGTCTTCCATGATAATTTCTTTAAAGATGTTATCCAGGCTCTTTTTTGTCATAGACTTCAGGTGATCTAATAATTCTTAAATTATCTCTCATGGATCTGTTTTCCAGGTCAGTTATTTTTCCAAAGAGGTATTTTACATTTTCTTCTATTTTTTTCATTCTTTTGATTTTGTTTGACTGATTCTTGATGTCTCATCAAGTTGGAGACCCAATTCTATTTATTTATTTGCCTTTTGGGGGGTAATTGGGGTTAAGTAACTTGCCCAAGGTTACATGGCTAGTTGTGTGTGTGTGTGTGTGTGTGTGTGTGTGTGTGTGTGTTTTAAGTGTCTGAGGCCAGAACCAAACTCAGGTCCTCCCTACTCCGGGGCCGGCACTTTTACTCACTGTGCTACCTAGCCGCCCCCCAATTCTAATTTTTAAGAAATTATTTTCTTCAGTTAGCTTTTGTACTTCCTTTTCTATTTGGCCAATTCTATCTTCTAAGGAGTTGCTTTCTTCAGTCAATTTCTGTCCTTCCTTTTCCAAGGTTTTGACTCTTTTCCTAAGTTTCCTATGTAAATCTCATTTCTTTTCTCAATTTTTCTTCTACCTCTCTTACTTGATTTTTAAAATCCTTTTCGAGCTCTTCCAAGAGAACTTTTTGGGCTTGAGAGCAATTCATATTCCTCTTTGAGGTTTCACATATAGGCATATTCACATTGTTGCCCTCTTCTGAGTTTGTTTTGATTTCCTCTTGTTCCTATGGAGTAGCTTTCTATGGTCAGGGTCTTTTTCTGTTTCTTTTTTTTTTTTAATTTTGGAGGGCAATTGGGATTAAGTAACTTGCCCAAGGTCACGAACAGCTAGGTTTTTTGTATGTGTATGTTAAGTGTCTGAGGCCGGATCTGAACTTGGGTCCTCCTGACTCCAGGGCCAGCATTCTACTCACTGTGCCACCTAGCTGCCCTAAAGATGCCAACTTCTTTTTTTTTTTTTAAGCAATCAGGGTTAAGTAACTTCCTCAAGGTTACACGGCCAGTTATTTCTGGGTGTGGTGCGGAGTGTCTGAGCCCGGGATTCGATCTCCAGGTCATCTCAACACTGGAGCCGGTGCTCTTACTCACTGAGCCACCTGGCCACCCCTAAGCAATTGGGGTTAAGTAACTTACTCAAGGTTACATGGCTAGGTGTTTCTGGGTGGGTGCTAAGTGTCTGAGCCCGGGATTCGATCTCCAGGTCATCCCAACACTGGAGCCGGTGCTCTTACTCACTGTGCTACCTGGCCGCCCCTCTTTTTCTGTTTCTTACTCATTTTTCAGTCTATTTCATGATTTTTAAAGTTGAGCTCTGTTCCTGGGGCATAGGGGCCACTGTCCCAAGCTTCTTATGCTGGATGCCATGGACCTGGTCACTTCAGATATTTGCAGCTTGCCCACTGAACTGGGATGGCCCAACGTAGTCATGACTATTTTGCCAGGGGTTCCAGAACTTGCAATTTGCCTTCAGCAATGGGACTGTAGACCTCACAATTGGGTTGCTGAGCCAGGACCAAGGGGCCTCAGTTGCTGATCTATGCTTCAGCTAAGAGCTGGCTTACTCAGATGCTGTCTGTGCTGGGCTATGCTCCCCTTTTACTCAACTGAGACAGACCTTTCCTGAAGTCTTTCTAAGTTATCTTAAGCTGGAAAATTGTTTCACTCCAACTTTTTGTGGGTTTTGTCACTTCAGACTACATTTAGAGGCTTGATTTAATATTGGTTCCAAGGGAAACTGGGAGAACTCAAGCAACTTCCTGGTTTCTCTCTGCCATCTTGGCTCCTCCACATTAATTTTTTAATAAGGGTTTGATACCCAAGACATATAAACAATTAATAAGTGAGTCAAGGGATGGCCCCTTTAATAAAAAAATTTTTCAAAATCAAACTTGGAGGGGAAGACCCTCAAGGTTGCTGGCCAAAAGAGAAACAGTTATTATTTACTATTTACATTCACTCTGTGCTAGGAGGGCAGGTACCTATTGTTGACCAATCTATGAACTCCAGAGTGAATTGAATTTTAGGCTTGGTCTTTGAGAAAGAAATCTAGCCAGTAAATCCCAAGTTAATGAGGCAGCTTTCAGCCAACAAAATGTAACTTCTTTTAGGCACAGTCCCCTAAGGTGAAGAGAGGGAGAGGGATAGGGAGACTACTCACAGCTTGTGATTGTCCTCTGTTTTCAAAGAGTACTATGACACTTGATTAAAGGGGCCATCCCTTGACTTGCTTCTTTAAGAGGCCTAATCACTGAATGAGCATTACCTGATTCAAAGTGAGAACCTGAAAAGACCTTAGTCTAACAGGGTTATTGTCTCCCATTGTATCCTGGGCCACTTCCAGTCATCCTGATGAATATCAGGCCACTGGATCCAGATGGCTCTGGAGGAAAAAGTGAAGCTGGTGACCTTACACAGCCCTTCCTCACTCAAATCCAAGTTAACTGCAAGTCATGTCATCATTCCCTGATGTTATGGTCCTCTTTGAGAACAAAGGACAAACACAATAACAATTGTGTGTGTATGTGTATGTGCATATGTATGTATATATACATACATACACATCTGTGTGCATGCCATTCCCCAAAGGACTTGAATAAATTGTTCTCAAAAAAGAAAGAAGGCACCTGGAAAGGGAAGGCACCAACAGTTAGGGGCACAGGGAAAGGCCTCTTGAAGAACATAAAATGTGATATGAACTGAGTCTTGAAGGAATTCAGAGAAACAAAGACGTGGACATGAGGGTACAGAGAATTCCAAGTTACTTAACCCCAATTGCTTTAAAAAAAAAAAAAGAAATATCAACAATCTCAGATATATAGACAATACCACTCTGGTTACAGAAAGTGAAGAATAATTTTAATGAAGCTTCTTGATGAGGGCAAAAGAGGAGGGTGTAAAAGCTGTCTTGAAGGTTAACATTTTTAAAAAACTAATAGTATGGCAACTAGTCCCATCAATTCTTATATCTGTAAAGGGAGAAAAACACAGAAGCATGTCACATATTGGATTCTTGGCCTCAAAGATCACTGTAGATGGTGACTGCAGCCATGAAATTAAGAGAAGCTTGCTCCTTGGAAAGAAAGCTATGGAAAATATGGACAGCAAACTAAAACGTAGATCTACCACCTTGCCACCTTGTCTGTATAGTCAAAGCTATGGTTTTTCCACCAGTAATGTATGTGATGAAAGTTGGACTATAAGGAAAGCTGGCTGTTGCAAAATTGATGCTTTCAAATTGTGGTGCTGGAGAAAACTTGTGATAGTCCCTTAGACAACAAAACAGTCAGTACTTAAGGAAATTAATTCATACTATTCATTGAAAGGTCCAATATTGAAGCTAAAGTTTAAATACTTTGAGAAGATAGGACTCATTGGAAAATACGCTGATGTTGGGAAAAATTGAAAGGAAAAGGAAAAGGGAATTGCAAAGGATGAGATGGGTAGATAGTATCATGACACTATCTATACTAGTATCTATACTATACTAGTATCATGATAGACATTGAGAGATAATGTAAACCATAAGGACCAGACATGCTATGGTCTAGGGGGTCACAAAGAGTCAGACATTTCTGAATGACTGAACAACAATGAGGGATTTGCCATGGCAAGGAGAATGGCTACCTCTGCATCTGAGATGAGAGAGCAAGCTCTGTCATTCAATATTTGAGCTTTAGAAAAGAATTGACCCTGCTGAGCAACCCACCCAGCCAATATATTTCACCCTGGAGGGAAACTTATGAGGATTCTGTCAGTTGTCAAAGGATATTGAGGCCCTCAGTGTCAGAATTTTGAATTGCATTGGCAATATACCTTATATCAGTGGTGTTAAATTCAAAGAGAAATCCATCCCTATAGATGCATACTGACTTAAAAACACACACACAAATGAGAATTATCTATGTTTTATTGTATTTTTATTTATTCTGTTAAACATTTCACAATTACATTTTAATCTGGCTCAGGCAGTAATCCAAGTGTTGTGGGCTTTTAGTTTGACACCTCTGCCTTATATATACAGGGATTTTCTATAACTAAAGGCAATCCACAAAGATACTATTTGTTTCATTTGTCATTAAATTTTCCTCTGCTGAGACTGCTTGCTCTATCTTGCCCTATTTTTTTTATCTAGATCTGCTCTGAACTTCCCTTTTGAGCTTTTGGATTTTGGATTACTTTGTCCACTCCTTTCTTCTTATGGCTGCCAAGAATGACTCAGTTCATTAATTATTGCTGATGTTATTCAGCCAGCAAACAAACTTATTAAGCACATGTGATATGCCAGGCACTATACTAAGTGCTGGGGGTACAAAGAAAGGTAAAAGATAGTCCCTGCCCTCAAAAATCTCACAATCTAATAAAAAGACAACATGGAAACATTCATGCACATATTATACATACATAATGAATTAGAGATAATCAACAGAGAGAAGATACTAGTATTGAGGGATATTGGAAAAGGCTTCTTGTAGAAGGTGGTATCTTAGCTGGGATTTGAAGGAACCCAGGGAAGCCAGGGGGCAGAGATGAGGAAGGAAAGAATTCTAAGCATATAAGATAGTCAATAAAAATTATCAGGGTTCAGAAATAGATTGTCTTATGTGAGGAGCAACGAAAAGGTAAGTATATTGCTGGATCAAGAAGTACATAGAGGTGAGTAAAGTATAAGAAGAGGCCAGGTTATGAAGGGTTTTTAAAGACAGAAGATTTGTATTTGATCCTAGAGGTTTACCACTAGAGGGAACCATGAGGGTTTATTGAATAGGGGAGGAGGGACAAGGTCAGACCTGCACTTTAGGAAGAATGAAGGATAATCTACAGTGGGGAGAAACTTGAAGCAAGGTGACTAACAAGCAGGCTGTTGCAGTTGTCAAGGCATGAGGTGATGGTGGCCTATACCAGGTTGGTGGCAGTGTTAGAGGAAAGAAGAACAGGATATATGAGAGATGTCATCAAGCTAATATCAACAGAACTTTGCAATGGATTGGATTGTTGGGGTGGGATGAAAGAGAGTAAAGAATCTTAGCAGGATACCTAGGTTGCTAGCCTAGGTGACTGGAAAGATGGTACTACCTTTAATAATAAAACAGTAATGGTGGGGTAGAGCCAAGATGGCAGAGTAAAAGTGGGAACTTACTTGAGCTGGTCCTCAATTGCTTCCAATATCTGTAAAAAATGACTCTAAACAAATTTGAGAGCTACAGAGCCCACAAAATGACAGAGTGAAATACACCTCTAGCTGAAGTCAGCCTGGTGAGCAAAAAGGAAGGGTCTATCTCACTGGGCTGGGAGTGGAGCACAGTCGCGTGTGGGCTGCACCAGCACAGACCAGTGGCACAGATCAGGCCAGAGCAGACCTCAGGAGACTGAATCACTGGCATTTGTGGCAGTTTCCAGACTTCTCAACCCATAAATACTAAAGAGAAAGTTAAAGATCAGTGGGGAGACTATTGGACCTGGGTGAGAGAAGAGCATGGTCTGGCCCCTGCCCCTAGGGCAGCAGTGGCAATGACTGCTTCTGGGGCTCCAGGCCCATAGATAGTGAGGGGAACCAAATGGCTGACAAGAAGGCAATTGCAGGACTTTCTTTGCTGGTGCTGAGGCAGGATTCTCTTGCTTTGACTTGCTTGGATCTGGACAAAGTCTTGGGTGATAGTCTTGGGGTGAGGAGTGCTGGCATGGTAGAGTTTATTAAGGCTGTGGAGAAGAAGACCTCCCCACAATTTCTGAGGCAGGTGCCTAGAAGAAGCTCTGACAACAACTGTGTAAAACCCCAGAAATTTGGGACACAGTACTCTCCACTCTGGAAGCAGAGTTCTACTGTGGCAAACAGCTCAAAAGTCCAGTAATTGGCTGGCAAAATGAGCAAAATGAGGAGGAGAAATCAGACTATAGAATCGTCCTTTGGCAACAAAGAAGATCAAAACGTAGAACCAGAAGAAGAAAACAAAGTCAAAAGTCCTGAATCAGAAGCCTCCAAGAAAAATATGAATTGGTCACAGGCCATGGAGGAGCTCAAAAAGGATTTTGAAAATCAAGTAAGAGAAGTAGAGGAAAAAATGGGAAGAGAAATGAGAATGATGTAAGAGAATGAGAATTAATGAAAAACGAGTCAACAGCTTGTTAAAGAGACCCAAAAAAGTACTGAAGAAAATAATACCTTAAAAAATAGAATAACTAAAATGACAAAAGAGGTCCAAAAACCCAATGAGGAGAAGAATGCTTTAAAAAGCAAAATTGGCCAGATGGAAAAGGAATTTCAAAAGGTCACTGAAGAAAATAATTCCTTCAAAATTAGATTGGAACAAATAGAAGCTAATGACTTTATGAGAAATCAAGATACTATAAAACAGAACCAAAAGAATGGAAAAAATAGAAGATAATGAGAAATATCCCATTAGAAAAACCACTGACCTAGAAAATAGGTCCAAGAGAGATAATTTAAAAATTATTGGACTACCTGAAAGCCATGATCAAAAAAGAACCTAGGCATCATCTTTCAATAAATTATCAAGGAAAACTGCCCTGATATTCTAGAACCAGAAGGTAAAATAGGAATTGAAAGAATTCACCAACTGCCTCTTGAAAAAGATCCCTAAAAGAAAACCAAATTCCAGAGTTCCCAGGTAAAGGAGAAAATATTATAAGCACAGAAAGAAACAATTTGAATATTGTGGAAACACAATCAGGATAACACAAGATCTAGCAGCTTCTACATTAAGGAATAGAAGGGCTTGGAATATGATATTCTGGAGGCCAAAGAGCTAGGATTAAAACCAAGAATCACCTACCTAGCAAAACTGAGTATAATTTACTTCAGGCAAAAATGTGGACATTCAAAGAAATAGAGAATTTTCAAGCATTCTTGATGAAAAGACCAGAGCTGAACATAAAATTTGACTTTCAAATTCAAGAATGAATAGAAACATGAAAAGGTAAATAGGCAAGAGAAATCATAAGAAAATTGTTAAATTGAACTGTTTACATTCCTACATGGAAAGTCGATATTTGTAACTCATGAGACTTTTCCTAGTATGAGGATAGGTGAAGGGAATATATATATATATATATATATATATATATATATATATATATATGTATGTATGTATGTATAGGTGGGTATATGTGTGTGTTGTGTATATGTATACATAGACAGAGGGCACAGGGTGAGTTGAATATGAAAGGATGTTATCTAAAAAATAAAATTAATCAGTGAGAAAGGAATATATTGGTAAAAAGAGAAAGGGAGAGATAAATAAGGGTAAATTATCTCAAATAAAAGAGGCAAGAGAAAGCTATTACAATGCGGGGAAGAGCAGGGAGGTGAAAGAGAATGAGTCAACCTTATTCTCATTGGATTGGGCTTAAGGAGGGAATAACATACATACTTAATTGGGTATCTTACTCTATAGGAAAGTAGGGGGGAAAGAGATAAGGGAGGATGACAGAAGGGAAGGCAGATTAGAGGAGGGGGTAATCATAAACAACACCTTTGAAAAGGGACAGGGTAGAAGGAGAAAATAGAATAAATGGGGGACAGGATAGGATGGAGGGAAATATAGTTAGTCTTTCACAATATGACTACTATGGAAATGTTGTGCATAATTACACATGTTTAACCTATATTGAATTGCTTGGGGAGGTAAGGTGAGGGATAGTGGGGATATAAAAGAGGACAGACTGGGGGGAAGGGGTAATCATAGTATGCTTACCATCTTGGGGTGTGGAGTAGGGAGAGAGAGGGAGAAAATTTGTAACTCAAAATTTTGTGGAAATGAATATTGAAAACTAAAAATAAATAAATTTTGAAAAAAAAAACAGTAATAGAAAAGTAAGGATGAGAGGAGGGGGTTGCAGGCGAAAATAGAGTTCCAGTTTGAGATGTCCAAAAGACACTTGGAAATGTGAGTCAGGAGAGAGTTTAGGACAGAATAAGTAGATTAGAGACAATAATTAGATAATAGAAATAATAATTAAATCCATGGGAAGTAATGAGATCACCAAGGGAAAAGGGAAAAGAAAAGAGTCCAGAACAGAAGACTGTGGAACACTCACGGTTAGTGGGTATGAACATTCATTAAAGCAGATACAGAAGGGGAGAACCAGGAAAGAGTGGTATCCTGCAAATCTAGAAAGAAGTAAATATGAAGGAGAGGGTGATCAACAGTATATATAGGCTACAGAGAGTAGAGGTCAAGAGGAATTAGGATTGAGAAAAGGCCATTACATTTGGCAATTAAGGTAATTGCTATTGGTAATCTTGGAGATAATGTGTCAGAGGTGGTAGGTCTTTAATGAATACTTATTAGATTTAATTGAATTGATAACTTTTTCTGAAATCATTTCAATTAGTCAGGAAGCATTTATTTTTGTGCCAGACACTTGCAGTCTTACAGGGTTGCCTGGGGCACTGAAAGTCTTTCTAATTTGCTTAGAATCATACGCCAAATTAGGGTTCTAGTAGATACAAAGACAAAAATGAATTAGGAGAACATCATGTACACATGCAAGTGATTACAAAATAGATACAAAGTAAATACAAGGCTTTTTTTGTTTTTGTGTTTTTGAGGAGAGGTGAGAGTAAGGTGAGTGGTCAGCATATATTAAGATATAAAATTTAGTCATAGAATATCTCTGCATTGGTTTGGTTTTTTAAAAGGAACAAGGGAGTTAGAGGTGGGGGGAGGAATGTTAGAGGGTCCAATGCCAGGAGAACTAAGAGAGCTCAAATTCTATCCTACATTATGTTCTTACCTTCTGGTGGATGTGTCTTTTTAATGCCCCAGCTGAGTGAAGCTTGCCCTGCCTTCTAGTCTCTAAGTAACAATGTAGAGCAAGCAGCTTCCTCTTTGGACCCAAGTATAAATACATGTAGCCTTTACAATATCTAACATTCACATGGTTATCTTCAAGCTTAAGTAGCAATACCTATTAACTCTACCAAAATTTAAATGTCCTCTTTTTACCAAAGGAAATATTGTTGTTTGATAGCAACCAAGAATAAAGCATTATGTTTTAACAAGACCTTTTCTATGAATGTGAAAATTGAATGATTTTTTCTCTGGCATCACCAAGAAATGGACCCTGGTGTTTCCAATGTACACAACGTATTATAAGAACTTGCCTTCTCTTACCATCCTAATGATGTTAAGGTTATTGTTTGGATACTAATGATATTAGCTGACATTTAGTACTTTAACATTTGCTAAGTGATTTTCATATACTTGATCCTCAAAAAAAATTCCATGAGGTAGGTAGTACAATAATTATTACTGCCATTTTATAGATGGGAAAAATGAAGTCAAGAGGTTAAATGGTTTTCCCAGTGTTTCACAGCTGGAATATATTCAAGGCAGGATTTTAATCTGTGTCTTCCAGACTTTATAACTTTCAGTGTTATCTTGTGAAAGCCGTTAAACTTTTCTTTGCCTCAGTTTCCTTATCAAATGTCCCTTTGAATTCTCAAGCTATGATTCTATGAATTTTTTATTCATAGGAAATCTTGCAAATGACTGATGGTGTTGGTATAAACTGTTAATAATTTAATTGTGAGCAAAAGTCTCTTGGTGGTTTAATTCTCTCATGATAGAAACTATAAATTCAGTTCTATAGTCTGATTTCTTCCTCCTGAAATAAACATAAAGTAAAAGTAGTACAGATAAAATAGAAAATTATAGAAGCAGTATCTGAAGTCAAATCAGGGAGAATTGAGCTGCTCAAGAACGACACTTTGGACCATTGAAAGGAAAAGTCTTATTATCAAAACTAGAATAGGCTATAATAAGGAAGAGTAGAAAATATCCTTAGCTATCACAAAAAGTCTCAGGGGACCAAGAAGCTAGGGAACAGAAAAGTTGGGATATTTTCCCCATTTGTAACTTAGGTGAGATCAGATTGTAAAAGAAAATCTAAAAGTGAAAAGACTTGAACTAAATAAGGAGAAACAAATTTTCTAGGTAACCTAGAGGGCCTTTGACTAGTAAAGTTGGTTAAAAGTTCAATTTGGGGAGGAGAAATTTGGCAAAATTTGAAGGAAAACTTTCTTGCCAGACCCAGATTCTGGTCCAGATTATATTTTAGGGTTATAAGAGAAGTAAGATCAAGAAAAATTAATAATAACTACCATTATTATTGTCATTATAACTAGCATTCTTATAGTGCTTTAAGGTTTGCAAAGCATTTTCTGTACCATTGTCATTTAATCTTCACAGTAACCCTAGAATGTATGTTATTAGTATTCCCGTTTTATAGATGGGTCCAACTGATACTGAGAGGTTGTGACTTGCCTAGGGCTGCACAACTAGTATCTAAGGCAGAATTTGAACTTAGATTTTGCTGTCTCCTAGTCCAGCATTCTATGCACTATACCATTTAAAAGGAGGTTAAAGAAGAACTAATGAGTAGAATGTGAAGAGTTAAATTGGATAAGAAAAAGATAATTAGTAAGTAATACAAACTAAGTGGAACAAAAAGAAAGTTAAGTAAGTCGACACATTTTTGTTTTTAAACTCTTATAGTATCCTTTAACATATATTATACTTGGGCCCAAAGAGGAAGTTGTTTGCTCTATACTGTCTCTTAAAGACTTGTCATTTGCCTTCAGTGCTGTGCTTATAGTAATGATGGAGAAACTTGGAAGGCAAGGTCAGCTTCAGTCAGTTAGGACATTAAAAGACACGCCCACCAGAAGATGAGAACTACATTTTGTGCTGAACCTGGGATAATATCTGAACCCTCTTAGTCCTCTCAGTAATGAACCCTCTGTCTAACCTTCTCCTTCCTCCTCCTCCATCAATAAATGAATAGGGAAATGCAGCTATAAAATTTTTCACTTTTAAAAATTAATATTTGGCTGTAAAGAATTTAAATAAGGTGATTAGAATTGAGGTATAAATGCCTACAAGTAGTTCCAAGAAACAAGCTGAATATTTCAACCATTCTAAATATAGGGAAAATTATGCAGTGACTTGCATCAAACATGTGTTTTTATTTTTGCCACAGTCAAGTGACTGTTATCAGTGTTACAAGTGTAAATTGATTTCTCTCCTAGAAGAGAAAGTGAAGGGATTAGGAAGATCTCCACACTCTTAAGTCATTAGGGAAAATTGGAATTCCTAAAGGAAACAGAAACAAGACTTCAATGGGTAAAACATTTCTGAGGTGGAAGAGGGGAGACCACCCTTTTTAATATGCTAGAGAAAGGAAGAATGTTACCCAGGAGAAAGGGAAGGAAAAGGATATCGACACAATTAGAATTTTAAAACAATGTAATGCTTTTCCTAAGCATGAGGGCTCAGCTGGAGACATTCAGGAGGAAGAAACTGTCCTCCTAAGAGTGATGTAGAAGAACCCAAGAATAGAACCACAGAAGCTAACAGGTGAGATCCAGGAAGAGGAAGAAACAGAAGAGTCAAAGTAGCTGCTGGTACTCATCCTAGATTATCAAGGCAGCTATTTGTCACATGGTAACAAGAAGTCTGTGGTTTTCCTGGGACTTATGTCCAAGACATAACAGTCTCCCAAAATGAATAATTCCCCCCAAATAATCTATATGTACAAAAACTTTTGTAGTACATATTTTCACAATAGCCAAAAATTAGAAATTAAAGGGTTGGTGAATGGCTATGCAAATTATGGTAAATGTATATAATAGAATATTATTGTGCCATAAGAAACAATGAAATGGATAATTTTAGAGGCAACTGGGATGACTTCTGTGAACTGGTACAAGGTAAAATTTGCATAAGTAGGAGAAAAATGATACAATAATAATATTATAGAGAAAACAACTTTGAAAGACTTTAGAACTCCAATCAGTGCAATGATAAACCATGAGTCAAAAAGAATGAAGATGAAATATGCCATTTACCTCCTGATAAAGAGACTCAAAAAGAGAAATAGATATGCATTTTTGACATGTCAGAATTTGTTTTCCTAAAATATGCAGCTAGGTAATGAGGGTTTTATTTGTTTATTTATTTGTTTTTTAAATTGTTCAATGAGGAGTGGCAATGGAAAAAGAAACAGAAAATATGTATGACAACTATCTATTTATGGTGATTGATGTGGGCACAAGTGACACAGCGAAGAGGAACCTAAAACATATTGCCAGTGATTATGAAGTCAGACAAGAGATGCAGAAAAAAAATAATTTGAAAAATGAAGAGATAGCTAAAAAGCTGATGTCTAGGAATGAAATTTTGATTTCTGGACAATGGAATATTATACTTATACTATAAGGGTGAAATTTCTGGCCAGGGATGGAGAATTTATTAAAAAAAAAAAACACAATGAAAACAATGCATTTGCTATGTGTCTCACAAACCTGATCAAAAAAGTTTTAAACTAAAAAGGATAGAGATGCAAATCTGTGTGTGTGTGTGTGTGTCTGTGTTCCCACACACATGCCCAAAGTCAAACTCTACATTGACTAGAGACAAAGAAGGAAGAATAGTAGGTAGAAAATCCACAGGAGACAAAATCCAAGAACAGAATGAATCAGTATAGTCCATGGGCTCAAGTAATGCCCAAAGTTCAGGCAACAATTAAGAGGAGCCAGAATTTCTGGAACAAGGATACAAATTTCACTTTAATAGGTTATCATTGAGACTTGATGACTCTGCATGAGTATACTTTATTCAAAAGAAATAGGTAATATTATGTAGTGGCGATGGTGATAGTGTAATGGTGGTGGTGATAACTAGCATCTATATAGCATCTTAAGGGGTTTTTGTTTTTCATTTGATCTTCAAAATAAGCCTGGAAGGTAGATGTTATTACATCTGCAATACAGATAGGGACAAAATTAGTAAGTAAAAATCTAAGCAGTATTCAGTTTATGTCTTCCTTCCTCCCAAGTCCAATGCTCTCTGTACTATGTCACCTAGATTAACGTTCTATATTAGAATTAATATTGTATATTCAAAGTGCCCAAAGGGGGGAAGCATAAAGAAGAGTGTTTGGTTCAAGGTCAAAGAAGGTAAAAAATAGAAGTGACTTTAAAATTGTAATAGGATGTAGACAACATAGAAAGAAGAAATATATGAGGAATTTAGGAAACAGACCACAAACCTGGCATGATGCCTGAGAAGGAGTGATGGGAATTTCAATTATCCAGGTATTTGCTGAATCAAGCCAAATGTTGAGCAGCTGATGACTTTTTTTTTGGTATTCCAACTGAAAACACTTTTAAAAAAGACATTTCCAGATAGTAGAAGACAAAAAAAGGATTCTCTATGAAACTCCTTTTCATATTGCCTCCTTTTTAAAAAGTATATACAAAAGTATATTCTACAAGTTACTTTTGAAATGGTCCTGCTTGTATTTGCTTCCTTCAGAAATTCCTTCTGTTTTCTTCTGAGCTTTTAAAAAATGTTTCAATGGGGCAGCCAGGTAGCACAGCGAGTAAGAGCACCGGCCCGAGTCAGGATGACCTGGGATTGAATCCAGGCTCAGACTCTTAGCACCCACCCAGAAACATCTGGCCATGTAACCTTTAGCAAGTTACTTAACCCCAATTGCTTAGGGGCAGCCAGGTGGCTCAGTGAGTAAGAGTACCAGTCCCAGAGTCGGGATGACCTGGGATCGAATCTGGGCTCTGATACTTAGCACCACACCCAGAAATAACTGGCCGTGGAACCTTGAGCAAGTTACTTAACCCCTATTGCTTAAAAAAAAATTGTTTCAATGGTCCTTTTTTGGCAACACTTGCTAACCTCCCTCTACTCCACCTGCATTAAAAACCAAGAGAAAGAAAATTGTTATCTTGTAAAAAATAAACATAGTCAAGCAAAATGAAAGCACACATTGGACATGTTCAAAAATCTGTCTCTGCACTTGAGTCCATCACCTCTCTATCAGAAAGATATGCTTCATATCTTCATGCTTCATTGTGGTATGTTACAGTAGGAATTCCTTTTGAATATAGTTTGGGTTAGACGTGTGCTGAGGTCTCTTCCAACTCTCAAATTTTATGAGTCTGTGATTCTTTAATCTGAAACATAAAGGAGAGAAAAACAGAGAAAGTATGATATAAATGGACAAAGCACTGGCTTTGGAGTAATAAAGTCCCGGGTTCAAATCCTCCCTTAGATACTTTACTAGCTGTGTGACCTCGGGCAAATCATTTATCCTCTCCAGCTTCAGCTTCTTCGTTTGTTAAATGAGGTGTTTGAACTCTACCTCTAAGGTCTCTTCCTGCTCTAAAACTGTATCATTCTATGATATAAAATAAAACACTGGGCTACTCTAATGGCTATATCTATTCTTAATTTTTCTCCCCTGTGGTAGACCTATAATCACTATGGAAAGCAAATGTCAAAAACTTAATTACTTGAGGTTCAAATAGAGTCCAATGAATGTATTTTAGTAATTTCAATACCTAAAGGGCAGAAATATACTAACCATAGTTTTTAGAAACTATATCCTATACACTCACTCTGTTGTAAAACATTTCAGTCTATAGTACAAAGCATGGTTTGCGACTACCGTGTTTCCCCGATAATAAGACCTACCCCGAAAAT
The DNA here is from genome assembly GCF_028583685.1 of Petaurus breviceps papuanus. Lineage (NCBI taxonomy): Eukaryota > Metazoa > Chordata > Mammalia > Diprotodontia > Petauridae > Petaurus > Petaurus breviceps. The sequence goes on along the minus strand of NW_027185877.1, from coordinate 12,192,068 downwards.
AAGCCCTCCCCTTACTGTGTAAGATTCCTCTAAAATAAGCCCTCCCCCTAAAATAAGCCCTGTTGAGATTGCTACTGTAGTGAAGGTGCACTGTCCCCCCCCCATGAAACTCACGCCGCGCTCCGAACTGCATCCAATCAGAGCTGCAGCAGTGAGCGCGTCATCCTGTTCTTCCCCAGTGATTTGCTTATTGAATAAAGGTACATTCTTTTGTTCACATTTACCTGTTTATTAAAATTGCTGTCAATGTTCATTAAAATAAGCCCTCCCCTGAAAATAAGCCCTCTGGTGTTTTTCTGTCCAAAAAAAAAAAATAATAAGACAGTGTCTTATTATCGGGGAAACACGGTACTACCCTTCACACAAAATCTAACATTTTGTATTAGCAAGTGAGAATGAGATTACACCACCAGTTGTTCTTGGGAGAGTTCCTCAGCGCTATATAAGGGATATTACCTGAGAACCTACTAGTAGTCACACTAATACTCAATTGAGCCAGATTTAATTTCTTCATCCTCCAAGTCCTTTAATTTTTTGCCATGACTTTTTGCATCTTGACTTTAATATCTTCCCATTGCTGCAACAGCATTAATAAGGTAACATGTAACTTGAGCAATCTGGTCAACATTTCCAAAAGTGACTATAATATTTATCTGACCTATATCCTTGGCTCTTCAATACTATGTGATATTGAGAAACTTGCCTCAACATTTCCTAAACACTAGTTTTCTTTCCATGCTCAACCTGGGGTGTTACTTTGACATACAGTTTCTTTGGGTGTGCTTTAGACAAAGTATTCATTTCATTATTTGTAACAAGCTGATTCATCTGACACTAATCAACAAATATTTATTATCTACTGTATTTGAGGCACTGGAGGAGAGAGGGGGGATACAAAAAAACCTAATTGTACTTGGCCTTAATGAGCATAGGGGGAGTAAATAAACATATGTCAAGTAAATTAACAGTATTATGAAGTCATCTAATCCAGCACCCTCATCTTGCAGATGTAGAAACTGACTCTTATCACAGGTATAATTGATATCATATTGCTTGCCTTCTTAAATGGGTAGGGAAGAAGGTGTGAGGGAAGGAGAAAATTCGGAACTCAATTAAAAAAATGCTAAAAATAAATAAATAAAGGAATGAAAAATCAAGAAACTTAAGTCTCAGAAAAGTTAAATGACTTGTTCTAGGTCACATAAGTTTTAAATTACAAAGTCAGGATTTGAACCCATATCTTCTATAACTCTAAATGCAGTTCTTTGTCCACTGCTAGACAAAATAATACATTAGAATTAATTTCTGAATGAATACTATAGACACTTGGGGTAACAAGTTCAAAGAAGGGAATGATTGTTGTGGATTGGAAGCCTTCATCGTTGGACTTAACCTGGACTTTTATAGACAGGGAATATGTGTATAAGCAGAGAGGAATCAGAGTAGGCTTGTATTTAGGGTAATGTGGTTAAAGACAAAGGCAGATACAAGAAAAATAAGACTTGTTTAGGGACGAGTAAAGAGAAAGAGAAAAGCTTAGATGAATAATTTGCATATGAAAGTAAGGCAAGTCAGATTGAGGAGGACCTTGAATAAATGAATGCCAGGAGGAGTTTTAGACATATCCATTTGGCATCCATTACCTAAGTCTGTTGCTTAGCATAGAACAGAGTAAGCAGCTGCTTCTGGAGCTTTTTTTTTTAGTGTCCAATAGAAACCCTCTCTTTCTGTCTCTCTGTCTCTGTCTCTCTGTCTATCTCTCTCTGTCTCTCTGTCTCTGTCTCTGTCTGGCTTTCTCTCAGGAAATTACTTACAATCTCATTTCAACTTACATTTCTATTTATTTATTTATTTTAGTTTTCAATATTCATTCCACAAGATTTTGAGTTCCTAGTTTTCTTCCCATCTCTTCCCTCCCCCCACCCCATGATGGTGTGCATTCTGATTACCCCTTCCCCCCAATCTGCCCTCCCTTTATCACATCACTCCTTCTCTTATCCCTTTTCCCCTTCTATTTTCCTGTAGGGTAAGCTAGATTTCTATACCCCATTGCCTGTGTATCTGCCTTTTTTTTTTTTTAAGGAAGAAATCAGAATTCTGCAATACTTGTTTCCAAAGCATCACCTTCACCCTTTCGCAAATTCTACCAGGTTCCGGAGAAGCCCATGTTCCAAAAATACTGATGCTACACAATAACTCCTTATTCTGTGAGATATTTAGTTCTGATTATTATGCTAAGAATGTGACAGTAATTAGGAAGTGTAGCTTTGTATCTTTTCCCTCCCCCACTGTGGGAGGTGGTAGATTCCACTCCACTATTACAATAACTTAGAGTCTTGGTTGGGAGAGCGGGGGGAGTTTGAGAGCCTTCCACGATATGGCTCTAATCCTGCCTACTTAAAGCTAGTTATATTTTTGTGACATCTGTGACACTTAAAACTCAGTTTTTGTGTGACAGTAGCCTGCCTAACACATAGAAGGAGTATATTTTCATTCAGTGAGCATGTTGCTTTATAAAATGCCTCTAATCATATTGTATAAGAATTCAATTAATCATATCATTAGGAAATGCAAAAATAATATTAAGCTGAAGATTATTAATTTTTTTATTTTATCTCCTTTTCCCCCTTTATTTCCTGACTGCCATATTTTATTCTATTTTATTTTATTTTATTTGCTTTTTGGAGGGGGGGAAGTAAGGCAGTTGGGGTTAAGTGACTTGCCCAAGGTCACATGGCTAGTTTTTGTGTTAAGTGTCTGAGGCTGGATTTGAACTCAGGTCCTCCTGGCTCCAGGACTGGTGGTCTATTCACTGCACCACCTAGACACCCCATGAATGCCATATTTTAAATAGAGAAGCACAAGATGGCTTTTTAAAAAATAAAGAATTTTTTAAGAGAACAACCTAGAAAAGACTTGGAAGGAAGGAGATGGATTAGCTGTCTCCAAGTATTTGAAGGCTGTCACGTGGAAAGAGGGATTGAATTTGTTCTACTTATGGGCACCTAGGTGGCACAGTGAATAGAGCATTAGCCCTGGAGTCAGGAAGACCTGAGTTCAAATCCAACCTCAGGCACTTGACATACTTACTAGCTGTGTGACTTTGGGCAAGTCACTTAATCCCAATTGCCTTGCCTTCCCCCTCCAAAAAAAATGTCCTATTTGGTCCCCAAGAGCCAAAGGAATAACAATATATTTCTGCCCATGTCAAAACAAAGTATTGTGCTTACTTCTGGGTTCCACATTCTAGGATCTAGACAGAATGACTAAGACAGTCAGTGAAGGAACTAGGAACTATATTATAATATAAAGATTAGTTGAAATGACTAGAGATGTTAAGCCTGAAGAAAAAATACTTAGGGGGCCAAATTAGATGTCTTCAAGTATATAAAAGAGGGAATAGATTTACCCTGAGCAGAGAAGGAACAAAAAGATAGAAGTAGCAAAGAGGCAAATTTTACATGATATTTTAAAAAAGTAATTAGAATGTGCTGCCGTGGCAAGTTATGAATTCCTCCTCATTGGAGTGATTCAAACAGATGAAACAGGCTGGATGAACAATTCTGAGAAATAGCATAAAGAGGGTTCTTTTTAAAAATTATTTATTTTTAACATTTAGTCTTTCAAAAGTTTAAGTTCTAAATTCTCTCCCTCCTTTACACCCTTCCCATTGAAAAAGAAAAGCAATATAAGATCAGAGTATATCTCCATATTAGCCATGTTGCAAAAACAACACTAAAAAGCAAGAAACATAAAGTGAAAAAGGTGCACTTTCAGATCACACTCAGAGTTCATCAGATCTCTCTGTGGAGGGTAATAGCATTTTTCAACATAAGTCCTTTGGAATTGTTTTGGGTTTTAGTTTTTGTTTGGGGGGGGTGGAAAAATTCATTTAAATTTTTTAAAAATTTCTTTTAAAAAAAGTCCAATCTACCATGAACATGATTCTGATTTGGGGACTAAACAAAAAGTCCTTGCTTCCAAACTCATCCTGTTCAGCTTAACCAAACATATGCCACCTCCACCACTTGTTACTCTGGTGGGAGAAGCTAAGCTCCTCACTGCTCCCATCCCTTATGTACAACACAGTGCAGGGCCCTGTCCCTGGAAGGGGGTGGAGACAAATCTTATCTGGGGGTAGGTTACCCCATCCCTCTCCACCATATGCTAGGAAAGAGAACTACTGTCTCCTGGGACTCTCCCAAGGAGAGAACCTAGCTTCTTTTATGACCAGCACCACCATCCAGGTTTCACAGACTCAGCATCACAAAGAATGAGAGTGCTCCCCTTCACCTTATCCTCTACTGCCACAACTGCTCAAGAGGTTGACATCCCATCCCCAGCCTCAAGTCAACAGAACAACTTGTATCTTTGCCAAGAAAACCCCAAAATGGAGTCACAAAGAGTGACTGAAATGACCAAAAAACAACAAAGAAGTGATAAAGTAGAATCATATAATAATAATTGTAATTATTCCCATAATAAATTTGTTTGGAATTTTGTGCAGACACACAAAAAAATGGATAAACTACCTTTTGACCAACCCCCAAATTCCACTATTTGGTATGTTCCTCCAAAGAAGTCAAAGATATAAGCAAAAATCAGATATATACCAAAATACTCATAGCATCACCACTTTATTGTAGAAAAAAATACTGTAAACAAAATGGGTACCTATATATTAATAAATGCTTAAAATTACAGTATATGAATATTAATTGAATGTTATTGTGCCATAAAGTGAAAAATATGACGAATTTAAATGGGGAAATTTACAAGAATTGATATTGAGTAAAATAAGCAGAACCAAGAGAATATATAAATTATTATAGGCATGTAAATTAAAAGATCACTAAAAAGAAGTTGAACTTTAAGTAATAGAAAAACCATTGAACATCTTGGAGAGTTCATAATGAAAAGTACCTCCCTGTTCATAGTAGAGAGATGGAGGACCACTAGAGAGAGTTCAGTATGGTCAGTATGATGGGAAGACTAGTGTGATAATGAACGTGACATTAATAAAACTGTTTTAAAAATATAATTCAAAGTGTAGGATAATTCCCGTCTCCCCCTCACATTGGTAGCTTGGATCCCTTTCTAGATGTACCCTGAGAGATTTCACTGTTGCTTATCTTGTATGCTTATATGCAACAACAATAGTGATGAAAGCAATTTCCTGCCCTGCTGCCTGCCACCATACACACGCACAATGCTGGCAAGCACTTTCCCCTTACACACAAAAGGTCCCATGAAGAGTGAGCTCAAAGTGAAATTACAATAAGAATATGAAAGAGAATATGTGTGGTCACAGGAATATCAAGACTCTCCAACCTGGGAATCATTTTTTCCATTGCTAGAATCCTCTTGAAGTTTCCTTTAGGTGTAGCTCTCTGCTGGGATCCAAGAATAAGTGCCTTTCTGGAGTCTATAGCCAGCATTTCTCTTGGTCATGAGGGGATTAAACTGTCTTTTAACCTCTATCTGCAGGTGCTTACCCTGTCATTGACCACTACTACCCATGTTTCCCCGATAATAAGACCTACCCTGAAAAATAAGCCCTCCCCTTACTGTGTAAGATTCCTCTAAAATAAGCCCTCCCCCGAAAATAAGCCCTATTGAGATTGCTACTGTAGTGAAGGTGATCCCCTGCGCTACATGCTACATTATGGTACCCTCTGTATGCACCATCCCCCCCACCCCTGGGTGAAACGCACGCCGCGCTCTGAGCTGCATCCAATCAGAGCTGCAGCAGTGAGCGCGTCATCCTTTTCTTCCCCAGTGATTTGCTTGCTGGCGCCATTGAGAGCAGTGCCGCGGAGGAGAGCTGAGGCAGGACAACATAAGCCCTCCCCTGAAAATAAGCCCTCTGGTGTTTTTCTTTCCAAAAAAATTAATAAGACAGTGTCTTATTATCAGGGAAACACGGTACTTTTGTGGACTCTGCTACCAACTCTGATTGCCAGTGGTCCCCATTATGATTCTCCCCTCTCAGAATACTCATTTACCTAAGATAAAGAAAGAATAAAGACAAAATAAAGGATAAAGTTGCAGCTGTAATCTCCTTACTCTGTAGCTCATTTCCATTTGAGTTTTATACCACTGCTCTAGATGGCTCAAAGTAAACATGACTAAAACCATTCTCTTAATTTTATTCCATCTCTAATGTAGAGACCATCAAGTAGAGGTAGTTGGAAATAGGTCTGGGAATCTGGAATTAACTGAATAGAAATGATAATTGAAACAGTTTGAAAGAAGAGAGAAAGAATAGTAGACTATGAAGAAAGTATACAGAGAGAACAAAAGAAGGCTAAGGACATTGAGAGGGGAGGAAGGGGAACTGCCAAGTGTACAAGAGGAGTGGTTCGGAGGGTAGGGGTGGGAAACAGATGAATTTAGTGTAATAGAAGCCAAGAAATGAGAGATTATCAAGAAAGAAAAGATGATTAACAGTGTCAATTGCAAAGAGATCAAGGGAGGTGACTAAGTGATGAACTTTCAATTGCATATAGTAATCAGTGGATATATTGGTGATCTTTGAGAGAGCAGTCCTAGTAGAGTAGTAGAAATGGAAGACAAATTGCAAGGGGCTGAGAAGTAAGTGAATGGTGAGGAAGTGATGACAAGGATAGACTGTAGTGGTAAGGTGACCAGGAAACCAACCAGCAGGGTACTACAATGTCCCAGATTAAGGTGATAAGGCTATGTACCAAGGTAATGACAGTGTCAGAGGAAATAAGGGGCATATTCAAGAGATGCTATGAAGAAAAAAATAGGTCTTGGCAACAGTCCTATTAGATATGGGGTAGGGGATGAGAGAGTATGAGGAGTTGAAGATTGTTGTTTTGTGACACCGGAGTGACTGGGACAATTATGGTACCATCAGTGGCAGTAGGGAAGTCAGGAAGAGTGGAGAAAGAAAAGATAAAGAGTTGTTCTGGATATGTTGAGTTGAAATTGTCTATGGGAGGGGCAGCCTGGTGGCTCAGTGAGTAAGAGCACCGGTTCCAGTGTCGGGATGACCTGGGGATCAAATCCAGGCTCAGACACTTAGCACCACATCCAGAAATAACTGGCCGTGTAACCTTGAGCAAGTTACTTAACCCCAATTGCTTTAAAAAAAAAAGTTAAAAAAAAAAGAAATTGTCTATGGGATATTCAGTTTGAGATGTGTAATAAACATTTGGAGATGTGAGACTAGAACTTTGGAGAAAGGTTCAGGTTAGATAAATAGAATGGAGAGTCATCAGCATAGAAATGATAAATGAATAGGAGGGGATGAAATCACAAAGTGGATAGTATAGAGGGAAGATGGTCCAGGACAGAGTCTTGGGGGACATCCATGATTAGCACACATGACCTTGATGAAAATCTAACAAAGAAGCCTTGAGGAGTTGTCAAATAGACAGGAAGAGAACCAGTATCATGAAAAACTACAGAGACATGAGTATCCAGGAAAAGAAGGTGATCTACAGTATCAAAAGCTGCAGAGAAGTAAAAAAGAATGAAGACTTCATTATTATTATTTAATTTTTTCCACTTAATAGTATTTTATAGGATGAAGATTTCTAAAAGACTATTTGATTTGGCAATTGAAAGGTCACTAGACCGATAAGAGTAAGGAAGAGAGTAAAAGGAAAGAAATTGGAGGCATCTCCAAAGGTAGCCAGCTTTTCAAGGAATTTAGCCACAAAGGGGACAAAACATATGGGATGATAACTAGCAGGGATGGATAGAACAAGTGGTGGATTTTTTGAGAATAGAGAGACATGGATGTGTTTTTAGGCACCAGGGAAGGAGTAAATAGAGAGAACTGACAATAAGTGAGAGAGTGGGGATGTTGGAGGAGATGGGATGGAATAGGATCGTTTGTGCATGTGGAGGAGTTTGCCTTGGTAAGGAATAGGCCCACTTTATTTTTTGAGATAGGGATGAAGGAAAAAATAGTGGCAGAAGCATCACTCATATCTGAGTGATGAGGAAGATGGGATAAGAGGGAACTCTCAGTGAATGGTCTAATTTTTTTTTTTCAGTAAAATAGGCAAAATTCTCAACTAATAGTGTAAGGAGAGTTATAAGGAAAGATAAAAAGATTTGGAAAAGTCTCAATAGTGGAAGGGATTGTGAAATAATTAGGAAAGTATAAAAAGATGGCCCGGTTAGGGCCCAATCAAAGTTATGTAATATAAATTTCATGATTTTCTCCACCTTCATTCAGTAGTCTCTATGTAGGAGTAAAGACAGCAGATGGTGGGAGTGATCCATAGCTAAGAATTGAAAGGTCAATTTGGCAATAAGATAAGGAGTTAAGGGACTCAAGAGAAAAAGACAGTATAGAGTTGAACTGGTTCACCAAGAAGTCAAGGTAGGGAAGGGAAGAGGGTGTAAGTAGTTCAAGGGTGATGGCCTGGGAAAGAACTGAGGGGTGGAGAGATTGAAGGTCATGGTATGGATGAAGAACAGGGTTCAGGGTCGCAAGGCAAAGAGAGTGGTGGAATTACAATAGATTGTGATCAAATAAGAGAATTTAAAAATCCACAAACACTAGGTATTTAATTGTGGATGAGGCACTGGGCACTATGGCAGGCTCATAAATATGATTATCTTGTGTGTGTTTAAGGTGGGGTAACTAAGTCATGTAAAATAAGTAAGCTAAGGAACTGTGTGAGGTTAGGGTCCTTGAGCAAGTAGCAATATGTATGTTTGAAAGCCATTGTATTAGAGCAGGATTTGAGAAAAAGGAAGACAAAAGTCAGGCACTGAACTTGAGGAAAGAAGTTGCATGTTCTGGAGGTCGGTAAACAACACCTAATAGAATTTTGATCAGGTATTTTGTATGGCTTGAGTGTACCATCAGGGAGAAGTTATTGAGTAATGGTAGAGGGAGAACCTCGAAATGGCTATGGGGAGAAAGGAGTATTCCAGTTCACCCATCTCAACCAGTAAGTAAAGGGAATTAGTGAAAATGCAGCCAGTGCTGGTAAGGGAGGACGGGAAGGTTATGTCATGAGGAGAGAGCCAAGTCTTAGTGAGAACTAGAAGAAATGGGGAGTAATGAAGGAAAAGATTTTAGGTGAAAACAAATTTTTTTTCTTTTGTCTTCTTTTTTGCCAATGGAGGAAGAATTCTAGAGAATACAAAGTAAAAGGTGGATAGCTTTAGAGTGTAAAATTAAGATGGTTTGGTTGAGGGGAATAAGGATAAAGGATTGGGCACTGAGGAATGGAGAATTAGGTTTGAATAATGACAGGGGGTCAGAATCAGTGGGATGGGGAGGGTCTGACAAGGGAAGTTTGTTAGTCAATGAGGAGTGAGTTATCATATGTTTTGATTGTCTGTAGAAGTTTGGTCTGCTAAGCAGAGTTATTTCCATGTTTTTAAATTCGTCTTATGGAGTCCCTGGAGACTTGTAGAATAGGTAAATGCTTCTCTATTCACCTTCAAGATAACTTGTTGAGGCAACTGATTGCCTCCAGATATCATGGTATAGCACATAACCCCCTGTTATCAGATAGTATATATAATTTAAAACGTGGGATGTAATGAAGTCAGGCTCAAAAACTTTCTTGATGTCTAGATATTGCATGTTGGTTGACAGGACTGATAGTCTTATTGCTAGCAACTTTAAGTATAAGGTTCTTTGCTTTCAGATGGGCAGTGATAAGATAATCTGATTGAATTAGGTAATTTATCATGTTAAGCAACTCCATTTACTTTTTCTTTTGAGTGGGAGGACAGACAAATAAGAGAAGGTATATGAAGTCCTCTTATTCCATTAAAAAAAAAAAAAGATCCCCAGGCACTGAGGAGCTCTTGATTTTAAAGGGTTGAGGGAGAAAGGGACATCATTCAACTTTCCCTAAATTAACTAGGGACACTATGCTTTGTGACAATAGGAAAGAGAGGGGAGAGAAGTCCCTCTAACCTCAATAAAGTAAATATATATGTTTGAGTTTGATGAGATAGGGGATCCATGCCAAAGGTGATAAGAACCTTTGCCAATTGATTTTCTTCTCCCTAGAACTGATCAATAAGGGTACATTTAGCCCTGGGAAAAAGACAAGGAATTGGGGGGGTGTTGGTTTTTAGTTGGTTTTGGTTTGGTTTGTTTGTTTTTTCACTCAGGCCTCTTCACAGAATCATATAACTGAGGGTTGAAAGAGACCTCAGAGGTCATCTAGTTCAAGTTGCAATTGTGATTGATCTTTCCTCAGAGCATCTAGTCTCTGAAGAGTCTCTAGTCTCTGAAGGTCAGGACAGAAAGAAGATAAAATTCATTGAAACTTTAATTAGGTAAGTCTCTAAATGTTCATTCACCAGTACAGTGATGAATCTGGATTAAATGTTTGTCACTCATATAGTCTTTTCCTTCAAGAGAAGGAAAATGCATTTATTAAGCACTCACTATGGACAAAGCACTGTGCTAACCAATAGAGATACAAATAGAAAAACAGAAACAGTCCCTGTTCTCAAGCAGCTTACACTCTAATGGAAGAAACAACACATATGGAAGGTTTCAGCTGAAAGTCAGGTAGAAAGGTCCCGGGTACATCAGTAGAACAGATAGTAATGCAGTTTCTTTAATATTGTTTTGACCTATGGAGTCCTATCTGTTTCTGATTTCAAACTATTTGACAGTACTATGAACTTTGCTAACAAGAAGATTTGTTATTGGGTCTTTAGTGGGTGCTGAGGACGTGGGTGTTGCACCTGTAGAAAAAGTTACCAGGTACATTTCTGCAGGGCTTCTTTCCCAGGATACTACTGTGGAAGATGAACTGGAAATTTAAAAATTAAAGTTAAGGAAAGCTAAGGCTGTTTTGGCTACCCTGTTTCTGAGTTGGTTAATTCAAGTGAATGCATCACTTCAACTATGGCCTCAGACTGTGGGAATCTTCTCTTGTGGCCCTGAGTTTCTTGTTCAGTCAGAATAAAAAAGGAAAGTGAGAGTGGCTAGATTGGCCTGGTGTAGAAAAGAACTATGAGGGACAGCTTTATTGCCATAAATGGAAGATGGTACTAAATCTTTCTGATTAAAAGAAAGATGCTAATTATGTATTCATACATACAAGGTTCAACTGTAGAGAAATGAGGTCAAATTCCCTTGGTCACAAACAGAAAATTCAATTAGATTTAACAGGCCTTTAAGTGTTTGCTTTGTGCATGGTGCTGTTGGAGACCCTGTAGTTACAAAGACAAACTAAAAAGTTATGTCTTCCCTCCAGGAACTTAAATTCTGTGGCAGGTGGAAGAGGTATAGGAAGAAATATATCTCATTACTTTATTCAATTCAACAAACATTTATTAAGTGCCTAACTGTGTTAGGTGCTGGGGGAAGAGGGAGTTGTGGAGGAAATGCAAAGCTGAGATGAATAAAATCCATTCTCTGTCATCATGGAGATTTTAATCTAGTAAACAGGTATTGTGAAGCTAGGAAGGAAGGAGAAAGTGAAAGCAATAGCCACAAATAATTGTGCAAAATAAAACATGATAAGAGCATAAAAAAAGTTGTAAAGTGATTTATGTTGTCTAAGGAATGATATTTTTTTCCTGGCTTTAAATAAAAGTGGAGAGGATTCCAAAATGTGAAGATGCAGCATTGTGGACTTAGATGAGCTTTCCGTGCCTAGGAAAGGCAATAGTAAAAGTATAGAGGTGACTATAGTCACACTGTTTTTTGGTCCTAGCCTATGATTTTGTTGGTATAGCATATTCCTAATATTAAAGTTCCCTTCACCAATGAAGATCAGCTTTCTGCAAATTACACTCTTTGTGGCCTGGGACATTGAAAGGTTAAGCAACTTATTCATCCTCACAACCAATATGTGTCTGAGACAAGACTTGAACTCCTCTCCTCCCCTCTATTCAGGATGCCAGACTTTTATATAATTGAAGGGTTTTTAAATTTTTAAAAATAAAAATCTTATAGCAACATTAGACTAAAATAATAAAGACAAGAACCTCCTATCTATCATATTGCTATGCTTAATAATTACTTCTTTCATATTTATACACCTAGCACTGAACTCAATGCCATGTAAGGTGCTTAACAAATACTTGTTGAATAAATGAATGAATGCTAATGTTACCTAACCACTAATGAATACAGATGTCAAAATAACTAAATTATGTTACCTATTTGATAGGCTACCATGAGTATCTTCATCCTGTTCCAAGTGTGTTTGCTATACCCTAGGTTTTATATTTGTTTCCCAGTATCTCACAAATATGCCTTCTTACCTAAAATATTTATTTTGTCTACTATATAGCAATTGTCCCCACTTTAATTCATCATACAGAAGATGTGGGGTATCCTTCTGTCCTTGGTATCAATCCCCCTCAGCTTTGGAGGGAATATTAGGAATGTTCTGTTCCAACTCTGGAAGCCTAGAGTCAGAAAGACCTGACTTCAGATCAGCCTCAGTTACTAGCTGTGTGACTCTAGGCATGGCACTCGGTTTGCCTCAGTTTCCTTGTCTGTAAAATGAACTGGAGAAGGAAATGGCAAACCACTCCAGTATCTCTGCCAAGAAAACTCCAAATGGGGTCACGAAGAGTCAGATATAACTGAAACAACTGAGCAACAGCAATATTCCAGCCTGTTATTTTATAGATGAAGTACCTCAGGCCCAGAAAATTTAAATGACTTGCACAAAGCTATGTAACTTATTGTAAGAGTTTGGGCTAGGACCCAGGTTTTCTAAAACCCTTTATTTTTCTACTGCACAACAAAGACAAAAGTCTAACCATGATAGGATCAATTATCTACCAGGTCCCCATGTAGTTTAGATTCATTCCATCCCTAGAAGTCAAGGAAGCTATCCCCAGTATTAGTCCAGGGGACTAATGCTTTTCTCTCTGTGTTGATTCAGCTTCCTAATGGCTTCAGACAGCATTGACTTGACTTCCTTGTCACCTAAAGGCATTGAGCTCTTAAGACTTAGTGGATGTCCTAAGGTCAATGGGTTTACCACATAGGACTCTGCTGACCAGATGTACTTTTCATATAGGGAGGCAAAGGAAGTGGTATATTTCACCTGAATGCTGTTTCCTTATAGAGTATCCTTTCCATGCTATGACTAAGTAAACCTCATTTTGTTAATTGTTTGATGACCTATAAGTATCTCATTTCATTCCAATATCAGACCTAGACCACCAAGGGACCATCCTGTGTCAGGCCCAGACTACAACTTCAGCCAAGTAAATCCAAGTGTGTGGTCAATTGTTACTTTAATTTGATAGGATTCTAAAAAACATTTCTTGAACATATATTCTATGAGAAGTATTATTTGAGCGGTGGCAGTTGACTAACCAGCTCCAAGCAAATAAAAATGACCCCAAAAGATGGATCTGTGGCTCATGTTTCACAGCCATAAAGATGTTTAAACACTTTTACAGTTTTGGAACTCTTTGGTCCCATCTTAAAATTGATGCCAAAATGGCAGATTATTCTGCTGAGCATTCCAATTTTATCTGTTCTTTCTTTGTCACTGCATCATTGTTTATAGAGATGGACAAATTCAGTAATGATGCTGTGCACCCTATTAAGGATGAAAATTTCCTTAGAGTAGGCTGTGGCTTTTTCAAGTTTCTCCTTATTCCTCTTGGTTCTATTTGTTTTATGACCTCAGCCAAAGCAAAAGTTTCTCCAAGATATATTCAAGGATGTTTACAAACCATACTCAGCTCAAACCTTCTAGCAACAAATAAAGAAGATAATACCTACCTGGTGAGGTAAGCAGGAAAGATGGGTTATTTCCATTTCACTAAGAAACAAGGAGTTTATTTTGAAGCTAAAATATTTGGTACAAATGCATAAATGCAAGATAATTTGGTGAAAGGGATTAGGAAAGACTTTACATAAAAAATAACACATGCTTATATTTGAGAGAAACTAGGGATCTCAATGGTATAGGTGAAGAGGTTGTGAATCCCAGACATGAGAAACCTTGTGTAAAGGCCAGGAGGCAGGAAATGTAGTTCCATTGGTAATGACCAGAGAGGAGGCCATTTCACCCAAACTATAGAGTAAAGTGGAATGATATATAGGGTCTCTCAAAAGGCTTAGTGTAGTTTTAAATTATTCAAGCTTAAACTTTTGACATATCCTATATTATAATACAACTGAGGACTTAGTATTCTATACTTCCACAGTTACTCTTTAATGTAGCCAAATCCTGACAGTTTTTCTTACTATGACCTTTTTTTGTGTAATAGACTTGTCTATGGATGATTGGTATAAATTTGGTTCACGAGTACAATCACAATCCTTTATGAGAATAGTGTTGATGGTTTAGACTAATTCCTTCCCATGAACTCAGATGTTATAGGAATCCCATGAGTAAATTTTTTTTGTATAGAATACAGATTTTTAAATTGCAGTAAACTCAAAGGCAGATATAATGACTCTCCAGAATCATTAGTTGAGCTTATATGTCAGTTTAATTTGACTCAATTTCATTTAGTTATGGTAGATTATATAATTGTGGGAAAGAACTGAGGAAACAGTGCAGTATAATGTACCCCTCAAATAAATAATGATTTCCCCTAAATGAAATAATAGGAAATCATACCTTATTATAAATATAAGATCTTATTGTTTAACCTATTTACCAATTGCTATTTCTTCTGTGCCACCACCATCTCAATAATGGGTTTTCTAAAACCAGATTTTAAAACCTATTTTAAAACAATTTGAAAACATACATATGTTTTCAGATCTGAGACAATGGAGCTTAAAAGGCACTGTGCTAATGTAATGCAAGTATGGCTTTTCTAATCTTCAAATGTACTTAAAAGTTCCTCAACTTTGAAAATTCAGTATATTTATTTCCTTTTGAGCTTAGTTAATCATTCAAGTGTAGTGAGAATAAGTATATTAACAACATGACCAACTCCATATTTTTTTAAGCCTCCACTTTGTAATGAGATGTTTTGAGTTGTTTTGCTACTAGGTTGTTTTTCTGTAAGTTTTCAATAATAACACAAGCATTTGTGTGGTATAGTTTGGTAAACAATATGTGTGTCTGTTTCTAAATTGATAAACAGATGTGAACCAACAGATAGGACAGATAATCAATGAAAAACGTATTATAAATAACATCAATAGTTGTAGATTTACCTACCAAACAAATTTAAATAAATTAGGTAGCAGACCAACAATATGGTATGTAATTTGAGTGTAACCAGCTAATGCCCCTAGATAGAAATATAAAAGTCAATAGGAGGTCTCAGTCATCAACCTGCTTCTGGGTTTCCCGAGACTAGAACATAGTCCTGTGCTTCTAAACATGACTTGAGCACACCTTCTTCACTTGAGGATGGTTTAATTAATTAATAGATTTATAGACTTGTCAGATGACCATATCAGAGGGAGACAGGCAAATGACCTTTGAGCTGTGAGACAGCCTTTTCATAAGAACTAATAATGTACAGACTGTGACTTCTAGGATTCAATCTGGTAGTTTATTCCTAGAGGGGTTGATGTTTCTATTGTCAAATAAGCAATTATTCTCTCTAGATTTTTAAATTTTGATTTCATTTTTGAGGAGTGTAAGTCTGATATAGTGTTTTCATTGCACTAGTCAACATATACAATGGCACATTTTGGCATGTGCACTGTTATGTTATGATTGATGATTAGGGTGGGCTCTTACTAAAGGTTAGAATCTAAAGTTTGAAGGGAAACAGAAACCAGCTAGGAGTTTATTTCCCATTATCTCCCTTTAAGTCTCTAAGTTACTGACCAGGGCTGAAACGAGGTCTCTTGGAAGTTGTTCCTTCTGCAGACAGGACAAGGTTAATAGCTCTGCAAATAGTTCCTGCCTCCCCTAGAGAGAGCAAGGACTGAGATCCTGAAACCTATATGCCAGCGAAAGGGAATCCTTTAGATCCATAAATTGCTGACCAGTGCTGGGACTAGGTTTCTTGGCAGTTGCACCTCCATAGATGGAGAAAGGTCAATAACTCTGCTGGCATTTCCTGTTTTCTCTGAAGAGAGCAAGAGCTGAGTTACTGAACCCCATACTTCAGTAATAGGGAATATCTTCCTTACAAGAGTCCACACAATGCCTACTCTTTTCTCCTCCCCCTCCTCATCCTCATCCTTTTCCTCTTTCTCTCTCCCTCTCTCTCTCCACTGTCTCTCTTCCCCCACCTTCTTTCTCTCCTTTTCTCCCCTGCTTTCTGCCTCCATTCATTCTTCTTTCTCTCTCTTCCTTCCCCCCTCAATACATACTGAGGTCAGGTTAATACTGTCAAATATTAACGGAAGATGTTTTAAAAAGAAAGCATTGTACGAGACCAAATTTTCTGGTCCCTTAGAGATAAGGTGGGACCTCATAAGCCCTGCAGCAGCAAACTAGTACAGATGTGAGACATACTCCAAGAACTGTAGATAGCAAGATAATGATACTAAGACAGTAGTCAGAGGCCTTAGGACTTGGCTTAAGTCAGAATTGCCAATATTAAAATTCAAAAATGTACCCTTTTAAAACAGAGGACTTCCTACTTTTAAAAAATGGGGGAAATGAACATACTTATTGTTCCTGCCCCTTTAGAGACAGAAAATAAGCTAAGAAGTTATAGAAATAACAAATAGATGTTCTGGGCTTGTTTTAGAGGTATTTTGTCAAAAACACCTTCAAATACCATAGTCACATGTGGGTGTGACAAAGAAGCAACAGTGACTTGACCCACCATTTGATGGTGAGTCAAGTGACCCATTGCCAGGAAAATATGAGGATATGGCTGACTCCTTGGAGGGTCTCATGTCCTCTAACAAATCATTAAAAACTTAAAGGTGAAGAAGAAATGCAATCAGCACAGAAACTTAAAAAGAACCAGATCAGGTTTATAAAAGTTTATTTAAAAATGCAAAGAAACAGATGCCACCTGGTTACTAAGAGTCAGGTGATAAGTTCATTAGGCTAGACTGCAAGAAGGTTAAAAGTTTAGGAATAATTAGCAAGGACGAAAGACTGGTCCAAACCATTAAAATTCTAGCAGCAGAACTTAGAGGGTTAGTGGAAATACTCCCTTACATTGGATTTTTTGTACTTGGAGGAGAAGATGGTCTGCACATTATACCAACAAAAGCTTAGGTAAGCCTTACATGTCTGAAGCAATTCACCTGTTACTAAAACAAAAGACCATCACAGATTGAGCATATCCAGATTTAAATTAAAACATTGGCCAGGATTGATAAATTGTACTGAGTATATAAAAAGCATGTTAACTAAAGCAGGTTCCAACAGCAATAAAGCTTTACTCCTTTCCCTTTTAAGAGGGGGAGAAACATGCAATGGATGCTTTGAGACTAAGTGAGGATGTTAGCTCAGAAACCAAATACATGTTTCTGATGAAAAACAGGAAACCTAACCAAAATGGCAATGATGCCTTAAAGGGAATGAAATGATAAGAACCAAAGCAATGTCAGAAGTTATGGTCGGGGACAGAATAGATCATATAATGAACCAGGTCCCATCAAAAGAGAAATGTAGTCCAAATTAAGGCAAATTAATTCTATCAATGGCAAATTATTGTCAGAATTAACAGATATTGAGATGAAAACCCAACTTCTCCCATAGAACCAAAGAAACAATAGAACTTTTCAACCCCCTCTACCTCAAGTACAGGTCAATCAAACCAAAACCAGTACTGAAACTCTGATAGAACAGGACCTAATTTCATTATAGGGGTTTAGTGATATCCTTGTTAAGATCCAACTTGGGGATAATGACCCCTTTCTGGAGCTAGTCATTCAATAAAGTAATGGTTGATACCATCCATGTTTGCTCCTCTAAACACTGACTCCCAAGTACCTCTATTACCAGACACAGTAAGAAAAAATGAGAAAACCTTCCAGAACTAAACTTGGATAAACAGTTTTGGTTTATCTAGCATTTATTTAGTTTTATGTAGTTATTTTATTTATTTAGGTTTATTATTTATTTATTTAGGTTTATCTAGTATTTTGGTGTAAACTAGCTGCTGAAACCAAACCCATCAAGTGAGCATTCTCTAACATTTTGGAAATGATTGATGAAATTAAAGGACATGATGGACCTTGGTTTTCAGTTGTTGATCTAAATATGTTCTTTGTGGTCCCACGGGCTAAAGAAAGTCAAGGTAAATTGACCTTTATAGGCAAGAGTAGATTGCTGCAAGAATATGTTAATAGTCCATATTAGTCCAAATTCCATAATATGTGCAAACAAGACTTAGATTACATTTACCCAGACAACCTTAAGGGGCACAACAAACAAGAGTAGAGGAAGTCACTGACATGATTATTGAAGGCCTGGATAATAAAGATGGGCAGTTACCCTGCAAAAGGTACAAAAGGCAATCATCAGTTAAATTCCTCGAGGATGATTTGAACTTCAGACAGAATTTCTATTCCCAAGTAGTGGTTAAAGATCTTTGTCTTACTAGGGGAAGACAAAGGGAACAAGCATTTATTATGCGCCTACTATATGTTAGTTACTTTATAAATATTATCTCATTTGATCTTCATAAGAGCTGTTGGTGTTAGATGGTTTTATTCTCCCCATTTTATAGCTTGAGGAAACAGACAGGAGTTAAATGACTGACCCAGCTAATAAGTATCTAAGTCCGGATTTAAATTCAGTTCTTCCTGACTCCAGGCCCAGTGTTCTACCCTCTGCTACCTAGAAGTTTACTACCACCAAAGAACAAAAAGGAAGTGCAGAGAACAGTTAGGCAGTTTGGATTCTGGAGAAACCACATTCCTCAGGTATGATATATGAGGTTACAAGGAAATCAAAATGTTTTGAATGGGGTCCACAACAATAGCATTCATTAAAACAGGTAAAGGAGGCTATGCCACAAGTTGTACCTCTAGTCTCAATTTCCTCAGACCCCTCCTCTAGGTTAGAAGTCAGGTATGAAGGAGACTTCATGACTTCGTGTTTGTAAGGAGGACAATGAGAAGCCTTATATATCAGTTATGCCTTGGACTCAAAAGATGACTGACCCTCAGAATAGATACACCATTGTGGAAAAGATATCCCAGTCAGTATATTATAGAAAGCAAAGGCTTGACCCAGGGTATGCTGCTGACACTATCAGCACCAATCCCTATCCTTGCATGAGCCAAAATCACCTCTGATAAACATGTTGGAATAATCACCACTACCCAGTCAGTGCTTAGGTGGAAATGGCTTATAATCAACAGACTGAGTGCTGGGAAGATAGGGACAAGTCATCTTCATGAGGAAATAGTTATCCATACTGTTGACATGTCAATTAAGCTCCCACAAGAGTAAGCAACCACCTTTCTGAGTATTCCCTGACCTGTCAAAAGCTGAAAGACAAAAGCAATGCATAGTTCATGAATGGAAATGCTATTCTCAGCCCAGAAGTCATTGAATGGTAAACAGCTGCCTTCAATCCTTCCACTGAGGAATAAATGGTTAAAGAATGAGGTAGAAATTCAACCCAATATGCTGGACTGAGGGTGATGTGGTTGGTTGAGCTTCTAAGGGAAAACCTCAATAATATTTTAATTTATACTGATTCTTTGGCTGTCACCTAATGGATTGGCTATTTGGTAGGCTAAATAGAGACTTTAAACAAAATGGGGTTGGTTATATTAAATATCCTTACTACACCAAGAAACTTCAGTTTTCCAGTCAGGATTTCCTTCCTAAGAGCCCATTTTCCCTGACATAGTCTTATGGTTAAATTGAAATAATAATGATATAAATCTGGTTTCATACTACAATAGTTCCTGCAATTGGTTGTAGATAAGTTTGCCCCAGGTCAGTCAAAAGAGAATTTCTAAGGAAAAAAGTTCTTTGGAAATCTTTCCTCTGAAATGAAATACTGAAGATTGTTCCATAAAAGCATTTACACATTTTGATGTTTGCTTTCATGATCTGCTATTTTCACTATTTTTCATAGGATTTCATTTGCCAAGGCTCATCTAGATGAATAGAACTCTCATAAGCCACTTCAGTCTATTAAAACGTTTGTCCTTTGTCATTATTATGAAGAAATATTACCTACTTCCAAAAGAACAAAATTTACCATTTTCAAGACCACATTTGGATCCAGTAACATCTTAAGGACCTAGTTAGTAACTTAAGGAGTTAGTAGGCTCAAAATATTGTTCTAATGTTTCTGATGTTATTTATAAGGCTTGCCATTTGTGACCTTCCTATTTCCTATTCAATACCTCATCAATAAAATTTAAAAATAAGCATTTAGTGCTTACTATATTCCAGGCACCGTTCTAGGTGCTGGGGATACAAATACAAAACAAGACAGACCTTGCCCTCGAAAAACTTCCATTTTACGAGCATACAGCACATTAATAGATAAATACAGACTATACAAAACAAATACACAGTAAGTTGGAAAGGGAATAATAAGCAGGGGATTCAGAAAAGACTTCTTGAAGGAGGTAGAACTTGAAGAGTTAGGGATTCCAAGAGGAAGAAATTAGAAAGAAGAGAATTCCAGGCATGGGGGACAACCTACTCAAAGGCCCAGAAAGAAGAAATGGAAAGCTTTGTGCAAGGAACAGTAAGCAGGTCAGACTGACTAGAATGTAGACTGTGTAAGGGCAGTGGGGTAGGGGGAATCAGTCTGTACAGATAGGCAGGTACCACACTGTAAAGAGATTTAAATGCCAAACAAGCAATAGGGAGTCACCAAATTTTCTTTAGAAGAAGAATTAATATGTTCACTTCTGTGCCTTAGGAATACCACTTTGACCACTGTGCAAAAGACATTGGTTTCAGGATTATCAATTAGGAAGCTATTATAAGAAGTGGCAAGGTTTTGGGCTAGCTGGTTGCTATATGAAGAAAGAAGAGAGCAAAGTTGGGAAAGTTGTTGAGGAAGTAGAATCAACAACACTTGGCAATTGGTTGAATATAAAAAGGAATAAGAATGAAAAGTCAAGTGAATTCTATGTTGGAAAGAGAAGAACAATGGTACCCTTGACCAAAATAAGGAAGTTAGTAAAAGGGATGGGCTCAAGAATAAATATAATGCATTTTGTTTTAGACATGTTGAGTTTGAGAAGACAATGTGAAATTTAGGCTGAAATGTTAAGTGGACAGTTGATGATGCATTTATAGAACAAAAAGAAAGATACAAGGGCTGGATATGTAGATTTGAGAGTCATCTGCAAAGAAATTATAGTTGAATTCATGAAAATAAGATCACCATGTGAGAGTATAGAGAGGCCCTTTCTATAGAAGAGGGCCCAGGACAAAGCCCTAAAGTACACTCACACATAGAATCCTAGATTTAAGAATGGAAGAAACCTTAGAAATCATAGCCTCATCCAATTATCTCATTTTACAAATGAGGTAACTAAAGACCATGTGAAATGACTTTTCTAAGGTCACAGTTGGGGTGGGGGTGGAATATTAAGGAAGAGAGTAAGGATTAGAACCAGATTCTCTGACTCCGAATACAGTGTTCTTGACAGCAAATCCAGGATACTCTTCTAACAGATATTGGGGAGCACTTCAACACCAATAAAAAACTCAGAAATTTGTAGTTTTCTTCACATACTAAAAACATTTCTAGAAAATTCATTCTTTTTTCTTCCCCTACTCTTCCCCATGACAAATTCCATTATTGTTAAGAAATATTATAAACTCAACATTAAAATGAAATGTTTAATCCCCACAGTATATTTTATAAAAAAGCACCTAACTTCTTTTTTAGAAGAACATAATCTTTTTCACATTATTTTCCTACAACCTGTTTGATGCTAGATTGCCAAAGTGATAATCACAAAATAGTATCTCACAAACTTTGACCTATTGAGGGCTCCATTGGCATTTTTTAAGAACCAGAGGGCTTTACCTATATTGCACAATACAAAGGTTGTTGCAATTATATGTGGGAGGTCCAGCCCACAGACTACAAATCTCAGCTTGTAGTGGCTAGGGATATAAGAGCATCCTATGTTGAAGCCTCTCTTCTCTTGGTAGTACAACTCCACCAATGACAGACAAGTACCTGTGAACAACCTTGAAGAATTTTGAGGGCTACATTTAGCGTTTTCTATTGCATGCCATATATGTAGCTCTTTGTTAAATCTTTTAGTTCTAAAGAAAACTGAAGCCAAAGAAGCAAGGCAGAAAGGTAAGGAGAAAACAACAAATTAAGGTTATGTTTCTCTGAAACTCATAGGAAAGAAAGTGAGACTGTCAATCTGAAGCAATTTTAGGACAAGAAAATGTATCTTTCCTTTCTTGTTCTAGAATTTCCATTCAGCCAAGTCCTAAATCTCTGCAGAAATACAAATTATATTGATGACTGCATGTCTTCAAAGTCAAATAGAGATATTTGTCAGTTTCCCACTAGAATGACAAGAGATTCTTCACTCACTTTCAACTGAAAAGTACAAACCAAATAATTTTGGCAAGGTTTTTGAATGAATAGGATTCTTTTGGTATTGCATATGCATAGTATGGAATGCTAAATCATTTGCAGGGTAAATACTGATTATTACTCACCTTATAATTTCATTTCTGTCTTGAGTATGTGCTGTAACCAAGAGTTGCTATTGCCAACTGTCTCATCAGATATTCTTACATATGAGGCAAATGTGTAGTTAAAACCAAACCCATGAAGGATCAAATTCCAGCATAGAATGTAGTATTTCAAATATATCTGTTAAGTTTGATGGTTTAGTTTGATAAGATTTATTAGAAGGAGGGTGCTTTTTCTCCCCATACCCAGTTCAGAAGTTGTGTAGTGTTGCTCACTGTTAATAGGAATAATTTCTTTGTGAAAGTTAACAGGCCAAAGGGAAGGGGAAAAAAATCAGTTCTGTTATTTCTGGAGGGGAATTGAGCATTGGGTACTCTGAGCTAAACATTTCTTTGTGTTTCAACTTCTTACCTGTATTAAGTATAAAAGAACTTTACCTGCCACAGTGTGACATATTGCTTAGATCACAGATTTGAAGGAACTTCAGAGGTCATCTAGGTTAACTCTTATTATTTTATAGATGAAGAAAATGAGGTGCAGAAAGTTTAAGTGATTTCTCCAGGGTTACACAAGTACTTTAGAATGGTGTTTAAAAGCATCTTGTGATTCCTAATTTTGCTATTTACAATTCAGATCAGCATTAGCAAAATACCATACTTTTATCATTAAGCAATGTATATGAAGGTGTTAGTATAATAAATAAACAGTGTTTATTTGGTAATAAAGGACAGTTATACAGTAGATCGGAGAATAGCAAAGCACCATAGTAAGGTGCTAGTATTTTTACAATGGGATGCCAGAATAAAGAAGTTTTGGGTGGTACATTGATTTCATGTTCTCTAGGGATATAATGAATGGAACATTGGGACATGCCACTTCAGTCTCTGGTGAAAAAGTTACCCCTCCTTCTTGCAAAGATCTGTCCCCTCTTAATCTTTTTTCCTTTGGCAAGTTGCCCCTACCATCAAGCTCCATTCCTAATGCTCACAAACATGCTCATGTTCTGAATCCTTAAAATCAACCCTTGTTACCTAATATAGCTTTTCCATTTTACAGACAAACTTTGTGAGAAAACTGTCCATATTCCTTGCATCTATTTCTCCCACTTATTTCTCAACCCTTTGCAATATAACTTCCAACCTCAGTATTAAAAAAAAAACCTGCTCTCTCTCCATACTTACCATGATCTTTTAACCACCAAATTCAAAGTCCTTTTCCCCATGTTCATACTTCATGACCTCTATGGAACATTTGACACTTCATCATCCTCTTGCCTTGGGTACTCTATATTGGTTTTCCTCCTACCTGTCTTTTTCTTCTCTCAGTCTCACCCCTATCGCCACCTCCCCTCCAGTTCCTGACTATAAATTGTCCTGTGTTCTGTCATGGGCTACCTGCTCTTTTCTCTTTATGTCCCATTTGTTCGTTATTCCATCAGTTCCTGTGAGTGCAATTATCAGTTCTATACTGATGACTTCTAGATCTTTATATTCAACCCTAGTCTCTCTTCTGAGTTCCACTCCTACATCACCAATTGCTTTTTGGACATGTTTAACAATCTTCTTGTCCTGTAGCTAACTCAAACTCAATACACCCAAAACATTGTATTGTCTTCCTCCCCAATCTCACCTCTATTTCTGGCAAGAATGATATCAGTCGTGCTGGTTTGCAACCTCTAAACTCTCCCTTACTTCTATATCTAATCAGTTGCTTAGTCTTGTCAATTCTACCTCTATAACATCTCTTGTGTTATTTTCCTTCTCTCCAATCACATATGGCCACTATCTCTTATCAGTTCCCTTCTGAACTATTGTGGTAGCTTCTGATTTTTCTCCTTGACTCAAGCCTCTCCTTTTCATTCTAACCTTCAAATATGTTATTCCTCAAGCACAAATCTAATCATGTTACCCCTGCTCCAAAAGCTCAAATGATTTCCTATTACCTCAAGGATAAAATACATATTCCTCTTTTTGGCATTTAAAGCCTCTTTATGTATAGCAGTATGGGCAGGTGGCACAGTGGATAGGGCAGTGGACTGGGAATTAGGAAGACTCATCTTCATAAATTCAAATCCAGCCTCAGACTATGTAACCCTGGGCAAGTCACTTAATTGTTTACCTTAGTTCCTCATCTGCAAAATGAGTTGAAGAAGAAAATAGCAAACCATGGGTGGCTAGGTGGCACAGTGAATAGAGCACTGGCCCTGGAGTCAGGAGGACCTGAGTTCAAATCCGGCCTCAGACACTTAACACAAAAACTAGCTGTGTGACCTTGGGCAAGTCACTTAACCCCAATTGCCCTCCAAAAAGCAAAAAAAAAAATTTTTTTAAATCTTATGGGGCAGCCAGGTGGCTCAGTGAGTAAGAGCACCGGCTCCAGTGTTGGGATGACCTGGGGATCAAATCCGGGCTCAGATACTTAGCACCACACCCAGAAATAACTGGCTGTGTAACCTTGAGCAAGTTACTTAACCCTGATTGCTTTAAAAAAAAAAAAAAAAGAAAATAGCAAACCACTCCAACAATATCTTTGCCAAGAAAACCACAAATGGAGTCACAAAGAGTTGGACATGACTGAACAACAACAAAAACAGTATGGCTTCTTCCTACTTATTGAGGCTGCATATATGCTACTCCCATTCACGCACTCTTTGTTCTAACCACCCTGACCTACCTTTCATGTCTCATGTATAACATTCTTGTGTTTTGAAACAGGCTT
This sequence comes from Petaurus breviceps papuanus, assembly GCF_028583685.1. Lineage (NCBI taxonomy): Eukaryota > Metazoa > Chordata > Mammalia > Diprotodontia > Petauridae > Petaurus > Petaurus breviceps. The sequence goes on along the minus strand of NW_027185877.1, from coordinate 12,166,871 downwards.
TTTCCTTTGCCAGGAATGTATTTCCTTCTTGACTCTAGCTCCCTAGCTTCCTTCAAATGTCAGTTCAACTACAAGCTCCTACAGGAGGCCTCCTCTGATGCCCCACCCAAGTTGTTAGATTACCTCTTCCTCAAAAAAAGTTCCTCTGTAATGTGTGTGTTTATATATATATATGTACATATCTCTGTATAGATGTATTTTAAGGGGTAGTTAGTGGCACAGTAGATAGATAGAGCACTAGACCTGAAGTCAGGAAAATGAGTTCAAATCTGGCCTCAGACACTTACTATCCATGTAATCCTGGGCAAGTTATATAACTGTGTTTGCTTCAGTTCCCTATCTATAAAATGAACTGGAAAAGGAAATGGCAAACCATCCCAGTATCTTTTGTCAAGAAAACCCTAAATGGGGTCACAAAGAGTTGGACATAACTGAAGCAAACAAGCAACAACAAATGTATTTTATATGTGTGTATACATTTTATGTAAGTACATGTATATTTATACATATGTATATTTATATACTATGTAAATTTCTCTTTTCTATCAAGGGACTTTTTCCTTTGGCTGATTGACCCTACCATTATACTCTTCCTCTCCCACCTACATTTTGCTTTTATGCATAACTATCATTTTACCATCCTTAAAAGAAGGAACTGTTTCATTATTTTTGTTTTTGTATTTCTAGCACCTAGAACAGTGACACACAGTGGACATTTAATCAGTGCTTATAGATTTATTGATACCAATTTCAGGCACAATAGATAGTAGGAGCACCCATGAAAGCTTCTAGTATAACCCTGAGTGGGAGGTCAAGAAGCATTTTTATTTTCACATGAAGTAGAGTTGCCAGAGTTTTGCAAAATAGTTAAATCCCTTTGGTATGCCTCCAGGCACCCAAAGGCCACACCTGGCTCCCTCTCATAGAACTGATTCCAGCTTTCATTATTTCCAAATGAAAGAGGTATCAGATTGAGGTGAAAGTATAGGTTACTCATCCTATTCAGCTTTGAAAATCTCCCTAATTTCCTTTAGAATATTTTTTTTGTACTTGTGAGTTGTGAAGTGAGAAATTAGATACTGTACTCTCTTTTTTGTTACTCCAGATTTAAGTTGAACCACATAAAAGTTGGAGGTATTTGGGCTAGAGAAGGGAGTTTATTCAAAAAGGGGAGAAGGGGAAGTAATATTAATTTATAAAATAATGTCTCTTCCCAACTTTCTTGTAGTTGGAGCTTGGCCATGATTGGGTAGCTGTTCTACCCAACACCTTACACATCCACTACTTTAAGTAGAAAGGGATAAGTCTGCCATATAATACTGCTGAACTTCTATTCCCCTCAGCAATACCAAGCTGATTGAATGCCTTAGGACTGCTGGGCTTTTGCTGGATTTAGGATCAGTCTCTTGGGTTTTCTGACATGATAATCAAAAAGATGGGAGGGGGTTTACTTTTTATACTCTTTGTATCCTTTTAAACTGTATTCTTTTAATTCCCAAATAGTAGAGACTACTCAGTATTGTGGAAAGAGAACTGGCCTCAAAGTCAGAAAGACTTGGGTTTAACTTCTGGGCAAGTCACTTCATCTCTCTGTGCTGAAGGCAACTCTCTAAAACTGTAAGTTGTTGAAAACGTTCCAACCTGCATTGGTAGAGGGAATTTCCACACTTGGGAGTTATTTGTACCAAATTAAATCACAGATTCAAACCATATCCCAGACCTATTCCTATCTCTAAAGTGATAAGATAGATAAATAGATAGACAGACAGACAGACAGACAGACAGACAGACAGACAGATAGATAGATAGATAGATAGATAGATAGAAAAAATAACAGGTGGATAGATAAACCTCAAGGAACTTACTCTTTTTTAGAGGCAATTGGTGTTAATTAACTTGCCCAGGGTCACACAGCTAATAAGTGTCTGAATATTTGAACTCACAATTCAGGACCAGTGCTCTATCCACTGCACTACCTAGCTGCCCCAGGAACAATCCAAGGGGAGAGTCAAAATATAAAGGGGAGGAGTTAAAGGCTGAAGGGGGCAGAGAGAGCAGCATGACTGGGGGTCCTCAAGTAATGGCAATCCCCACCAGAGACTCACAGAATCAGGAGAACAGGCTTCAAGACAGAATCATCAAGGGGTAGGCAAGCTGGTGGGTAGGTAAAGCAACCATGAGACAGAATTGAGCTGAAAGTGTTTTTTAGCTGGATTTTTAGCTAGTCCACAATTGCTTACCTAATTTTAAACATCAATTGACTCTTATTAAATCTATCGAAAAGGTGTATCACCAACAAAAGAGAATAAAAACAAATGGGTCATTGTTTTATTAAACAATTAGCAGAAGAGGTGAGTGAGCTTTTGTTGTTGTTTTTTTTTTTAAATCATGCTTTGAAGTCATAGAACTACTTAATAGATTTGTTGATTACCCAGGTGAAGAGGTCAATGTTCAAAAGAAGGCATGAACTAATTGGCTACATGTGGAAAGAGTGCTATTTGACCCAGAGATGTCTCTGGAGACCGCCATGGCAGCTAGATGGTGCAGTGGGTATTTCAGTGCTGGGACTCAAATCGGGAAGCCTAACTTCAAATCCTACCTCAAGCCCTTGGCAAGTCACTTAATCTCTGTCTGCTTCAGTTTCCTCAACTGTAAAATGGGAATAATAATAATGATGTCATCCTTCCAGGTTGTTGTAAGGATCAAATGATTTGTAATATTTGTAAAACACTCAGCACAGTTCCTGGCACATAGTAGGTGCTGCCCTGGAAATCACTCCTGAGTACAAGTTCTTCCTCAGTCTGCACTGAGGTAACAATAGCATAACTACCAATTGGCACCTGTTCCCACTCTTTGTATAGAATAAGGACTCTGTCCTAGATCTAGAATGCCTTTTTGCCTTAGAGCACAATTGTAGCCCCAGTTCAGACTATTCAGTGGAAGGCTTTGTATAGGACCTTTGTGGTTATATATGTAGGGACATTTTCCTGTGTCTTCAGAGCTCTGTATCCCTTTTGACTTCTGTTGGAAAAATACTGAGACTTTTCCTTAGGTTTCCCAATCAGAACTCAAGCTAGCATTTTTTTTTAGGTCCTTATGGAATAGTTATGGAGAAAGGGAAGAGTGGAACTTGTCTATACTACTTCCTCCTACTGTCCCATCTTGGCTGATTTTCTCTAAGTTCTCTTAGCTAATATCAACCCTAAGCCTAAGAATTGGAAATTGAGGGGATCCCCATCAATTGACTGAACAAGTTGTGGTATATGATTGGGATATAACATTGTACTGTAAGAAATGACAAGCAGGATAATTTCAGAAAAACCTGGGAAGACTTATATGAACTGATACAAAGTGAAGTGAGCAGAACCAAAATAACATTGTGCATAGAAACAGCAACAGTAATATCGTAGAGAGATTAACTGTGAATTACAGCTATTCCGATCATTATGATGATCCAAGACATTTCCAAAGGACTTACAATGAAAAATGCTATCCACCTTCAGAAAAAGAATTGATGGAGTCTAAAATGCATATTGATACATAATATTTTCACTTTCTTTAGAAAACAAAAACAAAACTTAACCCTGAAGAGCTTCCCAGGTCTGCTCCCTTGGCTAGACAGAATGACACTTTTGATGAAAAGTAGATTCCTTTAAACCTGGGACCTACACAGCTATTTAGGTCTTGTTCTCCTTAGATTTTGAAGGACTTCCTCTCTTGAGGCAATAGAAGGCAATAAAGGGAAACATAAGGAAGTTCCTGAGGGGTTTCCTCTTTCTCAAGCTGAAGATGGCACTAAAGGCAAAGTATCATTTTCCCAGTCACTTCTTTCTCCAGTAAGTTCTTAGCATCAATTTTTTCCTTCCTATCTGATCCATCCCCTACATGTTAAATAGTTTTAGCGGTGCTCAGCAGTCCTCCACTTTGTTTACTTTTATTAACCTTCTCTCAGTTTCTTTTCTCCTGAATTCTCAGTTCAGAAGGCTTTGGTAGTCCATCTTCTATAAGCAGCTTCTCTTAACAGCTGTTCTGAGTCTTCTCAGCTGACTTCTCAAGTGTCTTCTCAAAATGTTTTCTCATATCACTTCTTATGCATAAAATCAGAGTATTCTATGTAGTAACCCACCTCTCTCTTAGGTTGAGAAACCTAAAATCAGCATTTCTATCAGATATGACATAAAGAGTCCATAGACAATTGTCCCATAGTTCTCAAATAGTATTTTGATTCAGACTTTTCCAGAAATAAACTGCAAAGTCCTGAGAATAGTCATATTCAAATTAGCTGCTGGGAAATAATGTACTATAGCCACCTATAATATCAATCTTGAGTTATTTCTGCATCTGCACTGCTTTCATTCAGTTCTTCTCAGTACTTCTGAGGAACTATTTTTTCTCAAATTCTTAGACTTGTATGTGTTTCTCTCTGAGCTACTTTACTCTCTCATATGAATACATTTTTTTGCCCCATGAGTAAATAAATTGTTCATACAAGAAAGGGGCAGTCTCCTATATTTCTTTATGAAAACTTCCCCTTGTAATAATCCTATGTGCCTCATTATGGTATTTGGTGACTGACAGTATATTATTGGGACTTGAATAAAGTAGCTATGCCAAATACTTTTTTTCTGACCTTTTCAGTGAGGTGAACCAGGTAGCAGAAGGACAAGAAAGAATGTTAGGATGAATAATGTGAAAAACTTTTCAAGATTTGGTTAAATATTTCATGTATGTATGAGTGTTGGCCTACATAGGTCCAAATAAACCTTTTATTCTAACAACCATGGCTACCTTAGATGGTTTGAGAGCAATTCCACACCAAGAGAGTGATGATCATCAAAAACCTGTTACGTTCAACAATAGAAAACTTACTAATAGACTCAGTGTCCCACATACAGACTAAAATTCTTGGTTTTGAAGTAGGCTCTCAGTAAGAAATTCAAAGACTATTTATGTGGATTGACATTTTGTCCAATGCCAAGTTAGGTGCTGCTTGCCAAAGATGGGTAGCAGAACTAGTTAATCCCAAATTTAGTGTATACTATAAACTAGGAAAATAGTAACAGACATATTGACTGAAATTAGAGATGGCTTCAGTACCTTGTTTCCTAGCAGTTCTTTTGAAAATGACTATTTTTAGGAAAAAAATAAATGAAAGTGAAAAATTGAAATAAAAAAGAAAATGAATATTTTTTTAACTTTGGAGCTTATTCCTGGGAAACTCTAAATCAAAGACTATTTGGGGACTACAAAACAGTTATCTATGATTATTTGTATAATTATCTATTAGAAAAGTAGAATCGGGGTTTTCTACCTAAGATAGAGGTGGGGCACTACTAATAAGGAGACTGATTTGAGGCATTAGATGCAAGATCAGAAACTGGATGAGAACCAGTTTCAGAAGATATTGAAAAATGACTGCATATTGACTTAAAAAATCACAAACTAACATTACACTGTGTTGTAGTTTAATTTGTTTTGTCAAACATTTCTCAATTACATTTTAATCTGGTGCTTCAGTATCTGTGAGTTTGATAGGTCCCCCTTCCTCCCCCACCAAACCTATTACTAAGTAACTTGCAGCACAGTCAAACAGACAATGTGTATTAGAAACAGGACTTAGACTCCAAGGCTTCCTGGCTAATAGGCCAGGTCTTTCAATAACATGTTGTGCAACCTTTCACTGTATGTAATTATATACAAAATTATATTAGTTGTATTTCTCCCAGTACTTAAACACATCCCTCTATACACAGTTAAATGTTAAGTAAATATTCCTTGATTGATTATTAACTATAGGACTATGAGCTCCACAAGAATTCTCCCTGGACTTATAATAATTAGCATTTCTATCCAGACTCTCTCCTGCACCAAACTTAGAAAAAATATCATATTTAGCATGTGTGAGGTGTAATCTCTAGAGATGCCCTTCTGACTCTTCTAGGTCAAAAATAGTAAGAAAGCAAAGCTCATATTTTCTAAATGTCCTAACAATAGTAAAGGGTCACTATGTTGAATTTCGTGGATGAGGAGGAATTCACAAAGTAACTAATAGGTTGAATACAGTTTTCAAAACCTAGAAAGGATACTCAATGGCTAAGCAATGCTGAAAGATTAAATGATATCAGTAAGTCTACTAGTTATGGTCCCATTTTAGAATCCCAAAAGGCCATCCACTTGTAGTACAATGAACCTCTAGTACTCGTTCAGACTAGATTTCTGCTATAGTGAAACCACGTACCATATTTAGCAACACATTCTTATGAGATAAATTATAGTTTGTTCCCCTACACTTTTTTGATGTTACTTATTTTGAACAGAACCACGAGTTGATTTTAGAAATAAAATTCTACCCTCTAGTGGCCGGTATTTTTACTTACAGCACAGTAAGACCAAAAAGGGTTAATGAAAGTGGGACAAAAGTGAGAAGGTAAAGCATGACTATTAGTGCTAGTGGATTTTTTCTTAAACAGAATGTTGTGTAAATTTTTCAGAGGAGTGAATTCTGCTGAGAAGTTAAAGCAAACAAAAGATGGGATACAGCTTAAGGAGATCTAATCAGAATCATTCAGTTCTTCTCGGTACTTATAGTCATGTAGCTGTAAGTGCAAAAAAACAAATATGGAAAAAAAAAACAGTCAGAACCTGAGAAGAGAATACTTTTTTTTTTTTACAAGTAGGAGGTCACAAAATTGCAATAGATCACATGTAAGCCTTGGAGAACTGTCATTTTTAGAACATTGGTTATCAAAGTATTTCTTTGTTTTTGGAGTTCCAGAATAAAAAGTATGAACATAGACATATGGGCTCCCATGTGAAAAGTATGAAAATTGTGTGCTTTATTTGTTCTGTTTTAATTCATAAATTTATTTTAATTACATTACTCATAATATCACAGTCCATTTTACAAGTTGATGAAAACATGAAACATTTGAAATCTAAACATGGGGGAAATGAGCCCTATTCAAAAATCGGAGGCGAAGAAAGAAGTGGGGCCAATGGGGGTGAGGGAAGGCAGAGAGAGAGGATGACATTTACAAGGTGGGCTCCTGGTTAATGTTCATCCAATTGTATTTATACCTGGAGAGGGATTTCAGCTCCCTTCTTTGTCCTGTTCTGGGATTGGGGAGTTTGGTCTGGTCAGTGGAGCTTGGTCACCAGGTAGGAAAGAGCCATCTGGCTGCCTGTCCAGAGATCTGGTGGCTCTAGGTGTTTTTGTTTTGTTTTGTTTTTGACAGAGAGAGAGTTAGAGGTTGTAGTGCCAAAAAAAAGGGTGTGTTGAGGACAGTAAAAAAGTTTCCCTACCCCATCCTCCCCCTAAAACCCAGATCTTGGAAATACACAGACACACACACACACACACACATCCTTTTCTCAAACGTATAAAAGTCTCACTGGATGCATTTATAAGGATGTCATCATCAAAGGACTTGGCTTCCTTGATAACATTCCCAGTTAAGACTTTTGCTGGCATCATCTGGGACTCTGGCACTGACTCTATTAAGGACTGCCAAATGTTTGTGGAATTAGGAATCACGAAGTTGAATTCGAAGAACCACTCTTCTAGGAACTACCCTTTAAAATAAACTTTTTGTTCCAATGATTGGATCAAAATTGTATTTACTCTCCCAACCCATATATCCACTAAGTAAGTGGGTCCCCAGAGGTCAACTTGTGGTATCTCTGCCTCAGGGTTCTAGAGGTACTCATGAGTAGATATTAGCTTCTTGCTAGTGCTATCAGCTCCCTTGAGATGGGGGTAAAGGAGGGAAACAGAAGAATCATTTTGATATAGCCAACCTACTATGTACTAGGTACTGTGCTAAGTAAACACTTTACAAATATCTCAAGTCATGAGTTTAATTCTTCAAACAACATTTTGCTCCACAGTTCACATCCATGTAGTATCACCAAGAGAACCTGGAGGTTAAAAAGATGGCCTTTTGCAGAAGAAAATAGAAATCATTGAAAGTGTCATGAAACCCCAAATGCAATTAAGCTTAAAATCTCTTCTAGGACTCAGTTTATTATCCATCTCAAACTCTTGTTCCAAAGTCTTCTAATATCAGAAGAAAAAAAAATAAGATGAAAGTGTGATTCCTAAAGAGTTTCTAGTACCTGTATCAGCAATGCCATATTCACAATGCCTATAGAGATTACAAATAT
>NW_027185877.1:12137355-12158698 GCF_028583685.1 Petaurus breviceps papuanus | reverse complement strand
CAAGTCCAACGGGGCATGGAAGATCTTTAAATCCCATAACCCTTACAGTACCTTTTTGTAACTCTTTTCTAGCACTTCAAGAAATTAAAATCCAAGGGCAAATAGAGCCCTCATTTTCAAGATGTGAGTATGTAACCCTGGAACTGTAACTGGGGGGCCGCTCTCTGCCTTGCAACCATGACCCAGAATAAAATTGCTGGTCAATACCAGCTTTACCCACGCGATCAAAGGGTCCCCTGTAATATCTTTCTGACCAGTTGTTCAATCTCCTTACCATCTCTGGACTGAGCGCTTGTAAAGTTGCAGCTACCTCCAAGGCCCACCACTGGTGTTGCTGCTGCACACACTGCACTCCAGGCCAGCACTCATCCAAAGTCACAGACTTCTCCCACTGACCTCCTAAATTGTCTTAGGCTCAGAAAATATCTCACAGGTTCTGCCACTCCAAACTTTGGTCTGAAGAGTTATTTTAAAGTTGTTTGTAGGGGAATGTTGGGAGATTTCAGCTAGGTTGCTGCTTATACTCCACCATCTTGAATCCCCCTCCTATGAATTTTTGATAGTTATTGTTTATATCTCACATTTTGCTCTTAATCATATACAGTTTTGTGACATCAGTAATTGATTGTCTGGTCCCAAGTCACCTTTAACCTTACCTCCTGCTACAAAAAGACCAGTCTACTTCAACCTCCATCTTCTAAATTCTTTTATTTATTTATTTATTTTTAATTTTCAACATTCATTTCCACAAGATTTTGAGTTACAAATTTTTCTCCCTATCTTTCCCCTATGCCCACCCCAAAATAATGGGCCTACCAATTACCCCTTCCTCCAATCTGTTCTCTCTTAAATCCTCCCTCAACACCCCTAACTTTCTAGTAGAGCAAGATGAATTTCTGTATCCCAGTGCCTGTATATCTTATTTCCCAGTTGCATGTAAAAAGCAATTTTTTTTTTTTAACATTTAGAGTTCCAGATTTTTTCCCTTCTTTCTTCCTTACCCACCGCCACTGGGACGATAAGCAATTCAATATAGGTTATACATGTGTAGTTATGCAAAACATTTCCGTAGTAGTTATATTGTGAGACTATTATTCCCTTCATCCTATCCCACCCCCCCTTATTCTGTTTTCTCCTTTGACCCTGTCCCTTTTGAAAAGTGTTTGCTTCTAACTACCCTCTCCCCCAATCTGCCATCCCTTCTGTCATCCCCTCTTTTTATCCCCTTCCCCCTATTTTCCTGTAGGGTGAGATACCCAATTCAGTGTGTATGTTGTTCCCTCCTAAAGCCAAACTCAATGAGAGTAAGGTTGATCCATTGCCTTTCACCTTCCTGCTCTTCCCCTCCACTGTAACAGTTTCCTCTTGCCTCTTTTATATGAGATAATTTACCCTAATCTATCTTTCCCTTTCTCTTTCTCCCAATATATTCCTCTCTCACCTCTTAATTTTATTTTTTTAGATATCATCCCTACATATTCAACTCATTCTGTGCCCTCAGTCTATGTACATACATATGCACACCCTCACATATATATATATATATATTTATACACACATATAACCTCTTATACATACATGAATATGTATGTATGTATGAGTATATATATATATATATATATATATATATTCCCTTCAACTATCCCCATACTGAGAAAAGTCTTATGAGTTACAATTATTGTTTTTCTATGTAGGGATGTAAATAGTTCAACATTAATAAGTTCCCTATGATTTCTCTTTCCTGTTTACCTTCTCATGCTTCTCTTGCTTCTTGTATTTGAAAGTAAAATTTTCTGTCCAGCTCTGTTTTTTCATCAAGAATGCTTGGGGTGACTAGGTGGTGCAGTGAGTAAGAGCGCTGGCCCCGGAGTCAGGAGGACCTGAGTTCGGTTCCAAACTCAGACACTTAACATCCAAACAAAAAATCTAGTCGTGTTACCTTGGGAAAGTTACTTAACCCCAATTGCCCTCCAAAAGGCCAAAAAAAAAAAAAAGAATGCTTGAAAGTCCTCTATTTCATTGAATGTCTATATTTTTCCCTGAATCATTATATCAGTTTTGCTGGGTAGGTGATTCTTAGTTTTAATCCTAGTTCTTTTGAGCTCAAGAATATCATATTCCAAGCCCTTTGATCCTTTAATGTAGAAGCTGCTAGGTTTTGTCTTATCCTGATTGTGTTTCCACAGTACTCAAATTGTTTCTTCCTGACTGCTTGTAATATTTTCTCCTTGACCTGGGTATTCTGGAATTTGGCTATGATATTCCTAGGAGTTTTCTTTTGGGGATCTTTTTCAAGAGGTAATTGGTGAATTCTTTCTATTTCTATTTTGCCCTCTAATTCTAGAATATCAGGGCAATTTTCCCTGAGAATTTCTTGAAGCATGATTTCTAGGTTCTTTTTTTTGATCATGCCTTTCAGGCAGTCCAATAATTTTTAAATTATCTCTCCTGGATCTATTTTCCAGGTCAGTGGTTTTTCCAGTGAGATATTTCACATTGCCTTCTATTTTTTCTTTTTTTTTTTCATGTGTTTGGGTATGTTTCATAGTATCTTGATTTCTCATAAAGTCATTAGCTTCCATTTGCTCCAATCTAATTTTGAAGGAATTATTCTCTTCAGTGAGTTTTTGAAATTCTTTTTCCATCTGACAAATGAGGCTTTTTAAGGCATTCTTCTCATTGGCTTTTTGGGCCTCTTTTGCCATTTGGGTTAGTCTATTTTTTAAGGTGTTATTTTCTTCAGACTTTTTTTGGGTCTCCTTTAGCAGGCTGTTGATTCACTTTTCATGATTTTCTTGCATCATTCTCATTTCTCTTCCCAATTTTTCTTCCACTTCTCTTACTTGATTTTCAAACTCCTTCTTGAGCTCCTTCATGGCCTGTAAGCAGTTCATATTTTTCTTGGAAGCTTTTGATGCGGGAGGTCTGACTTCATCGTCTTCTTCCCGTTCCATGTTTTGATTCTTTTTGTCCCCAAAAAAAGGATTCCATGGTCTGTTTGTGCTTTCTCTGCTTGCTCACATTGCTAGCCAATTACTTGACTTTTGAGCTCTTTGCCACAATAGAATTCTGCTTCCAGATTGCAGAGAGCTTTTTTCCAAATTGCTGGGGTTTTCACAGCTGCCGGAGCTATTAGGAGGGTACCCTCTCTACAGCCCCCACAAGCTCTGGCACCCTGGCCACACACCCCAAACCACCACCCAAGACTACAATCCAGATCCAAGCAGGTTAAAGCAAGAGCGATTACCCTCTGAATGGTCGCTTGGTCCCTCTAAGATCTGCAGGCCAGGAGCTCTAGAGACAGCCACATGGCATCAGCTGTAGACTCAGTGCCTCCACCACCTCTTGCTCCGGGGGCAGAGGCCAGACTATACTCTTGTCCACCCAATTCCAACAGAGTTCCCAACTGACCTTTTACTTTTTTTTTTTACATTTATGGGTTGAAAAGTCTGGAAACCACCACAGTTGCTAGTAATTCACTCTCCTGAAGTCTGTTCCAGCTGCTTCTCATCAGGGCCAACCTGGAACCGTGTGGCTCACTTGGGACTGTGCTTGGCATGAAGCTGGTGTGATAGTTCCTTCCTGTTGGCCTGCTGGGCTGCCTTCAGCTTGAGATTTTTTTCTCTCTGTCACTTTGTGGGTTCTATAACTCTAAAATATGTTTAGAGTCATTTTTTTTACATGTATTGGAGGTGGTGGGAGCCAGAGCCACATAGAGAGATCTTATTTTTACTCTGCCATCTTGGCTCCACCTCATGCATGCCACCCATCTTCTAAATTCTATTCGCTACCTGAGCATTACAAAGAATATTCGATTCAACAACCATAGCTATTATATATACATATATATATATATATGTATGTATTGTAATGAGATCTTTTTGCCATGATTTCCATCTTATTAACATAAAATATATTCTATTAGGCAGTTTAGGTTACAGTTTCTTACATAAAGGGCATGGTTTCTACCCTACCCCTAGACCATTTGTCTGTCTATAGTATAAGATCCAAGATGAACATTCATAAGATTACATGCAGCATAGTGAATAAATAACTCCTTAAGGCTTAGAAGATGCAGTAATAGAGGCTTGAGTTTATACCTGAGGAAGGACTTTATCTTCTCTAAAGGGCACAAACCCTAGAGTTCCTACCTTGAAGTAAGCTGTGGGATCATTTTCTCTGGAAATATAAAAACCTTGGAGGAATCTCTCTTTCCAGAGTGGGTGTAAGGCTATTCTATGTGGAGACAGGGATGCTGACAAGACCTCCTTTCGTTCTAGGAATCTGTGAATTTCTGGCAGAAAAGAGTAAGACCCAAAGAGGGAGACAGTTTCAGTAGCAAAGAAAAGGAAAGAGAGAGTTGTCAAGATAAAAGAATGTACTTGGAGAAGTGGTACAATAGACCACTAGATATGGAGTAAGAGGATCTAGGTTCAAATCCCACCTTTGATGCTTACTACCTCTGTAACCTCGTCACTTAACCTTTCTAATTGGAGAGGAAAGGTGGTTGAAGAGGAGATTGGACTAGATGGCCTCTGAGGTCCCTTCTAGACCTAGAGCTATAATTTTTTGGTTCTCTGAATTGAGGACATTTGATTCATCTACTTTAAGCTAGTGTGTGAAGGAGAAAAATGAGATTGAGAATAGGTTTTTTCCATACCCAGATTCAACCTGGACCTAAGAAGTTTATCTTTTAATTTTTGGAATGTTGATCTCAGAGTTAAAGCTATCTTCCCAAGTGTAGTGCCAATTTAATATTCACAGTGCCCACAATCACTATAAATATCTTGCATGTTGCTTGATCACAAAATATAAGAGACTCTCCATATAGAAGACAGAAGCAAAACATTTATTCAAACACCAGAAAACCAAATCCCAAAACCAGTAATCTGATTCCATCATAGTAGCAAAGAAGTTATTAAGTCACAAAAGCACAGAAAGTCACAGCATCCTTTAGTCTTCCCAAAAAACAACGTAAGACCAACTCACAAGCCTGACTGACTCCCTGGGATTCGTCCTCTCCTCCTCCCAGTCTAGCTAGCTCTGACTCCCATTTTACTGTGGACTCTGCTCCACCCTTTAGCAAACTCCTCCCACCACAGGCTCCATGTGATTACATTCAGCCTTACTAGGGGGCAGTCTGTTTTTTTTCTTTTTTTTCCAAATGCTTTATTAACTTCTGATTTACATCATTCATTTCCGCCAGATTTTGAGTTACAAATTTTCTCCCCGTTTTTCCCCTACCCACCGCCCCAAAAGAGCAGTCCTACAGGCTATGCCCTCCTTCAATCTGCTCCCTCCTATATTTTCTCACATACCCCTTTCGACTTCCAGTAGGGTATGGTGGATCTCTATGCCCCAGTGCCTGTATATCTTATTTCCCAATTATATGCGATTTTAAAAGTTTGAATTAAAGATTCATTCCCTTCCTCCCTTTGTCATCCACCCTTACTGGGAAGATAAGCAGTTCATAAGGTTGTACATGTGTAGCTAATGCAAAACAATAACATAGTAGATATATTGTAAAAGGCTGACTGTATTTCACTCCCTCCTATCCCACCTCCCACTTGTTCTATTCTCTACTTTGATCCCGTCCTTTTCAAAAGTGGATGCTTCCAACTTCCCTCCCCCCCAGCCTGCCTTCCCTCTCATTCCCTTTTCCCCTACTCTCCTGTAGAGTGAGATACCCTATTTAGTGTGTATTTCATTCCCTCCCCAAGCCAAATTCAATGGGAATAAGGTTGACCCATTCCCTTTTGCCTTCCTATTCTTCCCCTCCATTGTAACCATTTTCCCTGGCCTCTTCTATATGAGATACTTTACCCCATTCTACCGCTCCCCATCTCCTCTCATTATATTCCTCTCTCACCTCTAATTTCACCTTTTAAATATCATCCCTTCCTGTTAAATTGGTTCTGTGCCCTCTATCTATGTATACCTGTAAACATATATACACACATTCACATATGAATTTACATGCCCATATAACCTTATATATATATTTCTATTCCCTTCAACTATTTTCATACTGAGAAAAGTTTCATCAGTTACAATTATTGTTTTTCCATGTAGGAATGTTAATAGTTCAACTTTGATAAGTTCCTTATGATTTCTTTTCCCTGTTTACCTTCTCATGCTTTTCTTGATTCTTGTATCTGAATGTCAAATTTTCCATTCAACTCCGGATTTTTCAGCAAGAATGCTTGAAAGTCCTCTATTCCACTGAATGACCATATTTTCCCCTGAAACATGATACTCAGTTTTGCTGGGTAGGTGATTCATGGTTTTAATCCCAGCTCCTTTGACCTGCAGAATATCATATTCCAAGCCCTTCAATCCCTCAATGTAGAAGCTGCCAGATCCTGGGTTATTCTGGTTGTGTTTCCACAATATTCAAATTATTTCTTCCTGGATGCTTGTAATATTCTCTCCTTAATCTGGGAATTCTGGAACCTGGCTATAATATTCCTAGGAGTTTTCTTTTTGGGATCTTTTTCAGGAGGTAATCAGTGGATTCTTTCAACCTCTATTTTGCCCTCTGGCAAAACATCAGGGCAGTTTTCTTTGAGAACTTCCAGGAGGATGATTTCTAGGTTCTTACTTTGATCATGGCTTTCAGGTAATCCAATAATTTTTAAATTATCTCCCCTGGATCTATTTTCCAGGTCAGTGGTTTTTCCCATGAGATATTTCACATTGCCTTCTATTCTTTTATTTGTTTGGATCTGTTTAACAGCATCTTGATTTCTCATAAAGTCATTAGCTTCCATTTGCTCCAGTCTAATTCTGAAGCAATCATTGAGCTTTTGAGATTCTTTTTCCATCTGGCAAATTTGGCTTTTTAAGGCATTCTTTTCCTCATTGCCTTTTTGAGCCTCTTTTGACATTTGAGTTAGTCTATTTTTTAAGGTATAATTTTCCTCAGTCAGACTGTTGACTCTCATTTAGTAATTTTCTTGCATCATTTCTCTTCTCAATTTTTCCTCCACTTCTCTTATCTGCTTCTTAAGGTCCTCTATGGCCTGTAAACAGCTCGTATTTTCCTTTGAAGCTTTTGGTGCAGGGGTACTGACTTCACTGTCTTCCTCCTGTTCCATGCTTACCTCCTTTTTGTCCCCAAAATAGGAGCATAATGTTGGAATCTTCTGTCTGCTTTGCTTCCTTTTCCTGGTCATATCACCCCTTAGTCACTTGACCCCTGGGCTTTTTGCCTCAGTAGGACTCTGCTACCAGACAGGGGAGCTTTCATCCCAAATGCTGGGGTTTTCTCAGCTGCCAGAGGTATTAGATGAGTGCCCTCTCTGAGTCCTCCACACACTCTGGCAAGCTGGACACACACCCCAGGACCTCCACCCTGGACTGTAATCCAGATCCAAGCAGGTTAAAGCAAGAGCGATTATCCCTCAGACTGGTCGCTTGGTCCCCCTACATTCTGCAGGCCAGGAGCTGAAGCTGCCACGTGGTGCTGGCTGGCTGTGCCTTAGTGCTTCTTGCCCCTGGGGGCAAAGGCAACACACTCCCACTTACTAGGTACCAAAGTCCAGACTGCACTGACCTCTCACTTTGTCCTTCGCATCTGTGTGTTTATTATTCTGGAAATGGCCACAGCTGCTGCTGATCTGAAGTCCCTCCAGCCAGTGGCTGGTCAGGCCTACACTGGGCCTAAAACCTCTGCCTCAAGGCGGGCCTGGGCTCAGCTCCCAGAGCCCTGCCACTGGCCGATTCCTGCCGGCCTGCTGGGCTGTACTTAGTGGGAGGTTAGCTTCTCTGTGTCATTTTGTGGGTTCTGCAGCTCCAAAGTTTGTTCAGAGTCCCCTTTTTACATTGATTGGGGAAGTTGGAAGCTGGAGCTGCTCAAAGGTCATGCTTCTCCTCCGCCATCTTGACTCTGCCCCAGAGTCTATTTTCAAAGCAGGGAAGGTCTTCAAATTACCATTAACATTACACCAAGAGCATCCCTAAATAAATTCATAATCCTCATTTGTGTCATGAATCATTATTTTATACTGCAGATCTTGATGCCAATGACATAGCCCCCAACAAGTACACCACTACTCAGAGAGCTGAGCAATTCTGACACCACTGATTCTAAAATTAGCCCCTGTGATTATCCCCCCCCTGCTACTTTGCTTTTTTCTGACTCCAAAACTGCCTTAATTCTTTTGCTTTATCCCTTTGGTTAATATTCTTTCATATCTCTAGTAAGTGATATCACTAGAATATTTATCATATTCTGTCACTCTTGGAAAACTAACATGGATTATGGCATTCATCTGCATGATCAGTGTAGATCTTGTTCATTCATCTCTGAATTATACTTGGCATCTTGTGGATTCACCCTAGTGGCTTAGATATAAAAGGGCAAGAGGTGATTTAGAAAATGATAGAAGACCAAAATCTTATTTTGGATTCTACTCTTAGCTACTAATTTTAATCCCATAGATATTGAAGAATGATATATTGGAGGATAAAGGTCATCTAGAACCTGTCCTGGTTTTCTTTGTAACAAATGTGTGGGCTTTTATGGTCTTATTTCAGAACAGGAAGCTAATACATATGCTTGTAGGAATTGATCTCTGGAACTCTTATCATCTTTGTTTTCTGTCACCATTCCTAGTGGCTGTTTCTCAGGAATACTTTAAAGTATTGCAATCAGGTTGATGTCTGCATTCTAGTCACTAACTCAGAGTAGGATGCCTGCCTGTGTTTTGTCTCAGAAAGGACATATTTTATCTGTGAATATAGGGGTATTGTCATTTTTTAATTTCTTTCAAGTCCTACCTGGTATTGAATTCCAATAAAGCCTTAGTAATGAAAAAATATCAGCTCTGACAATGATGTCCTTTATAAGTGGATGGATTGCTCCTACAAAGAAAATTTTCCAATGTTTAGTTCAGTGTAGAACTCAATTTAAAAAGCAGATACTATTTCACTATCACTACTACCACAATGACCACCACCCCATCTCTAGAAAAAAAAATACTTATTTCTTCTATACTTCATTTCTTTCAAGACCATCGCATCACAGCAAGGAAACATTGTGAGTTCATACCTGATGCAGGATTTACAGTGTAATCTTAAAATAACAATATTTATAATAGCAAACCCCTTCAGAGCCCAACCTATGACTCATGTCATTGGCAAGAGGTAGGAGGAGAGAGAAGAAATGCAAACCAGGATAATATATAGTAGGAACTCTACCATGAGACCATTTTGGTACCTGTGAAGGTCTGACAGGAACCCTGAAATATCAACCAATGTAGCTAATTGAATGTATGTACGTAAGTATGCTAACTTGGGTAGCACCATGGCCGAAATTATGTAAATATTACTATAAACTAAGAAACAGATGGAGTAGCATAGTATTGAACCCTGATCCTACTTGGAATCATTATGGTACACAGCATGCGAGTGGTACTCTCTTGTGTTCACGAGGGCAAGTTACTTTGCAACAAATAAGAAATAGCACAAATTATGGTAATATTGTGCTGCAAGAAATAATGTGAAAGGGATGGTTTCAGAGAAACTTGCATAACCCGATGCAGAGTGAACCAGAACAATTTATACAATAACAACATTTTAAAGACAAACAGCTTTGAAAGACTTTTAAACTCTCATCAACTCAATGACCAGCCACAATTTAAGAGGATACATGATTAACCATGTATGATGAACCTAGCTCCTAACATAGAGAATAAGGTTACAGATTGATATATATTTTTGGACATGGCCAATATAGAAAATTGTTTTTCTTGATTATGCATATTTGTTACAAGGGTTTTGTCTTTCTTCTAAAGTTGAGGGAAGTATAAAGATGGAAGGGAGATGGGGAAAAGGTTTTTGCTCATTGTGAAAAAAATGTAAATAAAGTCACAAATTAGCTAAAGCAGACAATTATAAGAGTATGGAAAATGGATTGAAGATATGAATGCTTTTATAATGTGCCTCTACTAACTACATCATAACAAAATTGTAAACAGATACTACCAGAGATAAGCAAAGACTCCATACTCTTTTTTGTTAATGATATTCTTAGCTCCAAGTCACACAACAGTGTGTTGCATTTCAATACTAGATTATCATACAAAATAACTTCATTCCTAAACCTAGGTTAGATTAAATGAGAGCAGAAATTATACAGTTACTAGAGAGGGAAAACCAAGGAATTTGAAAGCATTGAAAATCTACACTTCACACAAACTCCAAAAATGCTACCTAATAAACAAGTAGCAAAAATAATTCCACTGCTTCAAATCCTTTTGAGAAAGAGATCAACTTATTTAGACTGAAATTTTCAAAGGCCTTTTTGAGTATGATGGCATTAATCCATTTAATAGGCAAAAAAGTCATTTGAAAAAGATAGTATCTATTATAATCATCACAAATGAATGTAATGTCCAACAATAGTTAACAAAGGGTGTAAAAACATTTTATGACTTGCACACACCAGTATATATTTCACCATTCTGCAATAGATACATGATCAAAGGATGTGAAGACACAGTTTTCAAAGTAAAAAATCCGAACTATCAACAAACATATGAAAATATGCTCCAGATAGCTAATAATTAGTGAAATGCAAATTAAAACAACTCTGAAGTGCTACCTTATAAGACTGGCAAAAAAAAAGAAAATTAACAATTATTAAAGGACACATGGGAACATAGGCACACAGACTAACACACTGGAACTGTCAATTTCTCCAACCATCCTGGAAAACAGTTGGGAACTATTCCCTAAAAGTCACCAAACTGTTGAATCAGCAATCCTTCTAACAGACTTATACTCAAAGGGATCAAAGAAAGTGGAAAAGTTACTTAAATATACAAAATATTAATAGTACTTCTTTTTTTAGTTGCAAAGGACTAGAAACTAAAGGAGTGCCCACCTAGTGAGGAATGACTGAATAAAGTATAGTATATTAATTTTGTAGGATATTATTGAAACACGAAAAATAACGAAATGGAGAGTTTCAGAGAAACTTGGAAAGTCTTATAAATGAAATAAACAGAACCAAGAGAATATTTTTTATAATAAACTACATTTTAAAATGGATTGCTTTGAAAGGCTTTAGAACTCTGATTAATACAGTGACCAAATATGGTTCCCAAAGAATGATGATCAAACATGCAACCCACTACCAGTGACAGAGGTGATGGTCCCAAATTACAGAATGAGACATACATAGTCAGACACAGATGAGAATATGTTTTGCTTGATGATGCAAATTTGTTATAAGGACCTTGTTTCTCTTTTCTTTTTTTCCAAATAGAGGGATGAGGAAAAGTGTGGGAATAGATAAATAAGGTTGCAAAAAATATATATCCTAGAAAGAAAAGAAACACAAAGAAAAAGTAAAGAAAAGGTCATTAGGTCATCTTTTTTAATGTGAAGAAGAAAATAGAAGAAAGGTCAGAAAAAAAATTCAGATAAGCAAGAGAGTTTTGAAGGCTAAACATTAAATTTATTATTTTTTAAAAGCAAGTTATATATAATAGAGATTTGCAGTTTCACCTATAATCCTCTTTTTTTGTATTCTATGTATATGGGAATGACAATTTTGTTTAGTGTTAAGTTCAGAACAAAAATAAAATTTTAAAAATTTAAAAATTAATTTTTCCTATAATTTGGTTCCTTTTTTAAGTATAGGCATTACCAAGGGAGGGATCATAGGAGAATATAGGTATATAGGAATATTCCTAAAGACATATGTCAGAAATAGTCTCTGATATGTCTTTAGTTGTATTTCTGTGTACCTCTTGATAAAACTATTGAAGATATAGGAAGATGACATCAATATCTAGCTGGTGTCCCCAGTTGAAAACTTGGCACCATATATTGCCTAATTAAAGGCAACAAAAAAAGAAATGTGTGGAATAGAATCTAGAAAACAAAAGTAAATCAGAAATTCTCAATCCCATTAATCATTGATTAAAAATGAAATCAAACATTTGAGGGCAATACAAGAAGTCAAGTAGTGAGCAAAAAAGTGATTTAACATTCAAACACAATACCATACTTCCTTGAGAAGCAAAGAAATTAGAAGAGAAAGAAGGATATGGAAATTTTCTGACCATTTATATGGTCAAAAGAAGTACAAAAAAAAAAAATAAAAGCACAGGTTAGAACAACACAAAATGTGTACAATTAATGTAATGAAATTTCAAGATTATTCCATAAGGTGAGCTGACTGCAGCTCTAGTTTCTCTGCAAAACAGGAAAATAACAAGACTGAATATCCATAGTTATTTACTTCAACACCTCAGAGTAGTATATGGACTGCTAGCAAAACATATTACTAGCTTCCTCTTAATGAAAGCTTCATATCATATCTCTTAACAGAAGATATCAGCATACTTACTACCAAGTGTTGAGAACATCAATAGTCTCTTCAAAAATAGGCCAATTGCATCTTGATGTATTATGTTTGAAGCCTTCCTAGTTTTGCTGTAGTGTCCAACTCTTTATGACCTCATTTGAGCTTTTCTTGGCAATGATACTGGAGTGGTTTGCCATTTCCTTCTCCAGCTCATTTGATAGATGAAGAAACTGAGCTGAACAGGGTTAATTGACTTGCCCAGAGTCACACAGCTTCTAAGCAACTAAGTGTCTGAGGTTGATTTGAATTCATGAAGATGAGTCTTCCTGACTCCAGACCTGGTACTCTATCCACCTAGTTGCCCAGTTTACATTGCTCAAAAAAATCAATAAATTGGGGCTGCTATGTGGCACAGTGAGTAAATCGCTGGCCCCAGAGTCAGGAAAACCTGAGTTCGGATCCAGCCTCAGACACTTAACACACACACACACACACACACACACACACACACACAAACTAGCCATGTAACCTTGGGCAAGTCACTTAACCTCAACTGCCCTGCAAAAAGCAGAGAGAAAGAGAGAGAGAGAGAGAGAGAGAGAGAGAGAGAGAGAGAGAAACAGGGAGACTACATAATGCTTAAAGGCATTATAGTCAACGAAATAATATCAATTCATAAAACAGATATGAACTAATACGTACTAGCCATGTGATCTTGGGCAAGTCACTTAACCCCAATTGTCCTGCCCTCCCCCCCTCCAAAAAGCAAAAAAAAAAGAAAGTAGAAACATTGGCTTCCCCACTAAGTCCAGGAGTGTTATGTGGCCAGATGTTTTGTATACAATACTGCTGAGGAATTTTATTTCATATAAATTTATTTCTGACAGGTTCCTACAGTACCTAGAGATGGTGGGGGGAAGCTATGTAGATTAGAGAAGAGAAAGTCTTTCCTTTACACCTCTTGAGATTAGATTAGATTTCCTGTCTATATAAGAAAAAAAAAGTGAGGTGAGAGACAAAACTTCTCAATTGCTAATTTAAGAATTTCATTCTTCACAAGGATCTAAAAATATTGTCTCTACATACATTCATTCATATCTCCTCCTTTTCTCCTGAATCTCTGTCCATTTCTTGCTCCAGATTAGCATCAGTCACTTCCCATAATAAATAAAGATTTTAATAAATGCTTGCAACAGCATGTCCTCTGAAGTCTCTGTAGGCAGCATCTTTCTTTTATCATTTCTAAGGCAGCTGTATTTAGACTAAGAACCCTAACCAATTATTGTGTGTTTTTAAGGGAATATAATCCTTCTGCCTGAGGCCAGAAGTTCCTTTGATGAAGCAAGGTTTAGACTGATTATACCAACAGAATTCAGGTGTCAAAAAGACAATTTCAAATCCTCAGTTCCATGGACTTCTTTCACTGAGTCAACAATTCTTAAGAGAAGTAATAGAAGGTGCTAGGAATTATTAATACTGCTGTTCTTTTGTGCCTATTTTAACTCTTTCATTCAGAATACTAAAAGATTGTTGTTGTTCAGTCATTTTCAGTCATGTCTGACTCTTCATGACCCCATTTGGGGTTTTCTTGGCAGAGATACTAGAGTGTTTGCCATTTCCTTCTCCAGCTTATTTGACAGATGAAGAAACTGTGGCAAATAAGGTTAAGGGACTTCACCATGGTCACATAGCTAGTAAGTGATTGGGGCCAGATTTAACTCAGGAAGATGAGTCTTACTGACTCCAGACCCAGAACTCCATCCACTGAGCCACTCACTGAGCCACTGAGCCACCCCTACAAGAACATACGGGACCTTTATGGTCTAATGTGTTATCAAGTTGAATTTTCAGGTGTTTATGCATTTCTGAAATATTAAATGTAACATTAACTGAAATATTTAAATTGCGTGACAAGTTTTATTTTCTTCTTTAAAGGCTTTTTTTTAAAAAATGAGTTCATGTGCATACTATAAAACTAAATTCTCTATTCTTCCACTAAAACCCACCTGTAATTCATCATCATAACATGGAAGTGACCTAGGGTTCCTGAAGGCTCTATGCCAGTGAATTGCAAGACTGGAAAGGCTTCAAGTGTATGGTAAAAGCCCAAAATGACCTAATGATTCAAGAGCCAACCTAGCTAAATTCATAGAGGCTCATCACCATGTCATGAATCAGAAGATGATGAATTATTTTGACCAGAACCATGAAAACCATCTAATAAGATGTGCACCTTCAAATCGTGATATTTAGAGCTATAAGAAATCTTGAAAGATCTTCTAGTACAAAGCTCATTTTACACAGTTAAGAACTGAGGCTCAGAGATGACAATATTATAACAGATATTAAGTAGTAGTACTAGGAATTGAGCTCAGGTTTTACAATTCCAGATCTAGTGTTCTTTCCTCTACCCCACAGTTGTCTCCAAAGAACAATCTACTATAACAAGGCATTACTACATTATTAGGTCAGTTATATGATTACACTACATGCCAAATCATGATCCTCAAATATTTAAAATCTATCACAGTGTCACATGGGAATTGAATAATCTATATGATATATTGCTATTTTTATCTGTCCACAAGAAGAACCCCTGCATTATAGGAACTTTCTTTTGCAACAAAATGAAAATCTTGCATTTTTTTGTTTATAGTTAAAAAGCCACCTCCCTGTATTATTGCTGTAATCTCCTAAAAGGCTCTTTTTACCTCCACTTTGTTCCCTGCTCCAATCTATCCTTTACACTGCTACCAGAATATCCTTTCTTAAAAATGGATTTGAACACTTTATTCCTCTACCTAAAAAACTTCAGTAGTTCCCATTTGTCTACTGGTGGGGGAATTTCTCAATCAGGAAGGAGTTGACCTCCTGGGAATATTTCACCCATGAGTAGGTCTGAAATATCATATCAGATCATTATTTTACCAAACATATCACTTATAAACTGAGCTAATGAAAGGTAGTATTGGTATACATAATGAATAGAGAATTTGCCTCTAAGGAAGATGTGGCACTAAATCCTGCCTCTGATACAAACCATCTTGGTAAGTAAGGCAAGACAACTCTCTTGACTTTGCAGAGCTCCAAGCAATATCCTAAGACTTGAAATTACTGAGCAGATGCTAACCTGAATTAGTAGAGGGAGTTTCCTACCTGGGAATTTCTCTACATTGATAAAATTACAAACCCATTTTGAAAAAAATACCAAAAAATAATCACATGCAAAAATCTGTGCCTATTGTGAGAAACTGAGAAATTGGGAGAAAAAATTGAAATTTTAATAATATTCTCATTACAGATGCAATGACCAGAATTTATAGTCTCCATATACTATTTAAAGTATGTTTGCCTTTTCTTTAAGTACTTTATAGCTATGAAATAATGGATTTGAGCTGTACTCTTTTTTTCCCATGAGATTTCTGTTTTCTAAAGAATTGCTAAAGGGTCCAGTATATGTGAAATATCAAGGCTCACTAGTTATTGCTGTGGTTCACTTGTTTAAAGCATATTGAGCCTGCAAAGATGTTTCCCTCCCCCAATTCATTTTGAATTGATTCCAACCATGAACACCAAATATTACTGCCTTGATGAGTAGTATAGTAGCCCAGTATGTGCACAGGGTTAAATTTCCACTTGAAGTACTAAATTGAGAACCTGAAACAATTTCCTAAGCATGTAAAGATAACAAGAAAACTTAAACATGGAACTTACAAATCAATGCAATTATTATTACCAATGTTACAATAGGTTTTATTCTTAGGACAGTTCAAAAAGGGAGTTCTGCTTCTCTGGTTCAGATATAGAAGTTCCCAGATAATTCTGACTTAGTACAAATTAATACAGTCACTTAAATTTGGTTCTCCATTTTTGAAACTTGAGAGAATTTCAGTTTATATACTATTTGCTGTTTCTGAACTTATCTAAAGCCTACACCTGGTATAAGAATACTTTGAAATGTCCAACCATAAAATGAGCTCATCTGCCTTTTAAAATTATCAGACAAATACTTTAATAAAGGAGAAATAGTTTCATTTTTACTATTTTTAATATTTAATTTGTATAATTTTTGTGCAAAAGTCCAAATTTGAGATCTTATTACCAAACCATGATAAATTTTGGAAGCCAATCATATGCATCTGTAAATAATTCTTAGAGGAATCAGTATGATCTTGTTGCTTTTCTCAGAATTTGCTATCCTATTTAATTAGAAATCTATCACATTACATCTTTGTCTTATTACTTGGGCTAATCACTTCCTCCTTTTGGAGGATGTTATCTCTATGTTACATTCATACTTACAGAACTTCTTGATTACAGACATTTGCTATTAAAAGAAAAGGAGGGGGTGGCCAGGTAGCACAGTGAGTAAGAGCACTGGCTCCAGTGTCAGGATGACATGTGGATCGAATCCAGGCTCAGACACTTATTACCCACCCAGAAACACCTGGCCATGTAACCTTGAACAAGTTACTTAACCCCAGTTGCTTAGGGGCAGCCAGGTGGTTCAGCGAGTAAGAGCACCGGCTCCAGTGTTGGGATGACCTGGGGATCAAATCCAGGCTTAGATACTCAGCACCACACCCAGAAATAACTGGCCGTGTAACCTTGAGCAAGTTACTTAACCCCAATTGCTTTAAAAAAATAAATTAATTAAATAAATAAATGGAAGAAAAGGGGGGACAATTTTATATATCTTCAAAGAAGGAAAGAACTTCCTTAGCTCTGTTTGATTCAAGGTATGAGTCAAATCTGATAACCAATTAGAGCTCAGGATTAATCAAGTGTGGAATTTTCCTTTTTCAAAAAGGAAATAGCACAATTGAGAAACAGAGTTAGGAAGATCCTACCTAGACTGTGTCCAAGGTTGTCCTCAAAACTTTTCCCAGATTGAAGGGTTTTGAATATGATATTCCAGAAGTCAAAGGTATTAGGATTAAAACCAAGAATCACCTACCCAGCAAAATTGAGTATAATACTTCAGGGGAAAATATGGACATTCAATGAAATAGAGGGCTTTCAAGCATTCTTGATGAAAAGACCAGAGCTGAATAGAAAATTTGACTTTCAAATATAAGAAACAAGAGAAGCATGAAAAGGTAAACAGGAAAGAGAAAACATAAGGAACTTATTAAAGTTGAACTGTTACATTGTAACTCATGAGACTTTTCTCAGTATTAGGATAGTTGAAGGGAATATATATATATATATGTATGTATATATGTGTATTGTGTGTATATGTATACATAGAGAGCACACGGTGAGTTGAATATTAAGAGATGATATATAAAAAATAAAATTAAGAGGTAAGAGAGGAATATATTGGGAGAAGGAGAAAGGGAGAGATAGAATAGGGTAAATTATCTCACATAAAAGAGGCAAGAGAAAACTGTTACAGTGGAGGGGAAGAGCAGGGAGGTGAAAGAGAATGAGTCAACCTTACTCTCATTGGACTTGACTTAAGGAAGGAATAACATTTATACTCAATTGAGTATCTTACCCTATGGAAAAAGTGGGGGGGGGGGGGAATAAGAAGGGTGTGATGATAAAAGGGAGGACATATTGGGGGAGAGGGTAGTCAGAAGCAAATACTTTTGAAAAGGGACAGGGTCAAAGGAGAAAATAGAATAAATGGGTGTGGGATAGGATGGAGGGAAATAAAGTTAGTCTTTCACAAAATGACTACTATGGAAATTTTTGCATAACTACACATGTATAACCTATATTGAATTCTCGTCTTCCCAGTGGGGGTGATTGAGGAGGGAAGAAGAGAGAAAATATGAAAAACAAAGATTTAAAAACAAATGTTAAAACATTGTTTTTACATGCAACCAGGAAATAAGATATACAGGCAATGGGATATAGAAATCCATCTTGCCCTACAAGATAATAAGGGATAAGGGAGTGAGGGGATATAAGAGAGGGCAGACTGGGGGAAGGGGTATTCAGTATGCTTGCCATCTTGGGGTGGGGGTAAGAGAGAGATGGGGAGAAAATTTGTAATTCAAAATCTTGTGGAAATGAATGTTGAAAACTAAAAATAAATAAATAAATTCTGGAAGGAAAAAAAACTTTTCCCAGGCACAGACTTTAGCAGCTCTCAGCCTGTAGTCCATGCCTTTCTACTACTGGCTTTATGACAACTAGCCCTGTAATCAGAGCTTAAAACAATAGTAAATTGCCAGCCTGTAAAGTTTTTTTTTTAAAGCAATTGGGGTTAAGTAACTTGCTCAAGGTTACATGGCCAGTTATATCTGGGTGTGGTGCTAAGTATCAGAGCCCGGATTTGATCCCAGGTCATCCCGACTCTGGGGCCGGTGCTCTTACTCACTGAGACATCTGGCCATCCCTAAGCAATTGGGGTTAAGTAACTTCCTCAAGGTTACATGGCCAGGTGTTTCTGGGTGGGTGCTAACTGGGGCTGGTGCTCTCACTCGCTGTACTACCTGGCCGCCCCCATAAAGTCTTAAGTAGCAATAAATATGAATTGGTATCCTTCAGAGGGGGCCATATCAAATTTGGTTGAGATATTAATTATCAAATCAAGTTACATAAATTTTCTGTCTTCTTAAATACTTCCTCACACTCTCTCAACATACTTAAGTCATCTGAAACTGGCACAAAGGTATCCAGAACAACTATCTAGGGACAGGAGGGGCTTGAATAACCCCCATTTATCCCCAAACCTTTTTATCTGCCTTCAACAAAAGAAGTTCCTGGCTTTGATCTCACAACTGAATAGATAACACATCTTTGTTTCACAAACTTGTTTTTCCTTTAATTTACTCAATCTGGGAAAATGAGATACTTCAGGGATTAAAACTTTACATATGATGAGTTCAAACACTAATTTTAACTCTTGCTAGGCCATGGAATAACTACAAATTCAGATCAAAAGAGCAAGATCTATTCTGCTCATTACATTAATTTAGCAATAAATTATCTTGAAATTATAGTAGGCCTTCTAAAAAATCACACAAGGGATTTTCCAAAACATTTCTTCTAAAAGTATTTTCCCTTCTTTAAAAACAGTTTAAAATTTATCCTGATGTTAAAAGAAACAATCACTAAACTTTTATGAAGAAAATTAGTTGGAAAGTTATAAAATGTTAATTTCTTTTTCTTCCACCTTAAAGCAAAAATAAACCTTTAAAATTGGAATTCATTAAAACTAAGTTGGTGTAAAATGTCCTTAAGTAACATAAATTTCTGAAATATTATAACAAAGTAAATTCCTAGTTATTACAGAATTCCTAGATATCACTCCTTAATCAAAAAGTATCATAATGGAAAGAAGATTGTTTTTTACAAGCCAAGAACATATCCAATTAAATTAGAATTATCACAATAACAAAGTTTACCAGGCCTTTAAAATTTTACTTAGTATCTTTTCTTTCCTCTATCCTTAAACATAACACTAGAAATTAATTACATTCTGGGAATTTCACCTAGATAGTGAGTGTGATAGTCCATAAACCTCCAAATTAACATACATCAGATGAAACAGACTTGAAAACCATACCTATTTGTTTGTTTATTTATTTATTTAAAACCCAATTCATATGCAACACAATCCAAATTTTAAAATTGCTTTAACACTATTTCTTCCTCACAATGGTCTCTCAAATTTCAAATCTAAAAGAACTTTTAGAAATACAATACAATTTAGAAATACAGTAATAACACTTAACAATAAACTTAATATCAATGGCATTTCCAGATTACCATATATATAAATTATTGATCTTATTACTTTTGGTTTTTAAAAACCACTTCAAAGTTAACAATTACATTAAATTACAGAGAGATAATAATCATGTCGTATCTAGCATCAATCACATCATTTTGATACCATAACGATAAACCATAATCATTTTCCCTTTACAAATCAAGAAACGGATCAAACAGAGATATACATTTTTGCAACTGGAACAGTGAAGTGTGGAGTTTACCAAGAGCAGAGGCTGATTTTTCCAAAGGTGATAATTCTTGGAGGCAGAGCTTAGGGAATGCTCCCCATAGGCCCAATCTATCCACCTCTCCCTTTCACAACAGGTAGAGAATTTACTGAGCCTGGGACAGACAGTTTGAAGCTGCTGGGGCAGGGTGGGCAGTATGTATAGGACATGGGTGACATTTCAAAGCTTTGCCTAGAAAGTAGGGCCACAAGGTGCCCAGGGAGTCTGCAAGTATTGCCCCTCCCCTCCATTTGCCAGGTGGGGAAGGTGATTTAAGTTTTCTCTACAATTCTCCTGAATTCTCTTTTCTTAATTGAATCTAGACAGGGAGTGGGGAATGCTAAGCAATTAGGATTTGGGAGGAGGTGTTTTAGCACAGGTGAGTTCCTGGAGTTACCCCCAGTCTCAGGAGTTTTCTCCAGCAATCCCAAAATGACAAACTTCTTAATGATTAATTTCACAAACTCCAGAATCTGCTAAGATGTTTTTAGCTGTATCTAACTTTTCACTGTAGCTCCAGGTTGGCCAGAGAGGAACAAAGGAAAGTCTTGTTTTGCTTGTTTGTTTCCCTAGCTGCAACCCTTAGAATTCTCTGACTGCCTGCATCTTAAATCTTACAAAGTAATAGACTCATTCACAGCACAAAAGATACAGACACAGAGACAAGCAAATCAACAGAATAAATATTACTAAAAACAGCACACAATTGACAGAGGGGGGAATTAGAAGCTTGTTAAAAACCCCTATCATAAATTGTCTATTATTATTCTGAGGAAAGGGTTTGGGGAATTTACAAGGATCTAAGACCAGTGTAACTGGATGTTGTGAGCCTTCCTTAGAGTGCCCCTGAGGTTTCCAATTTTAAAGGAGCAAGTCTGGCTGAAATAAAGTTAGGGAATCTGAGTCCCTGTCAGGACTATAGTGCACCTGCCTCTCTCCCTCTCTCCCTCTCCCTCCCTCTCTCTCCCTCTCTCTCTTCCTCTCTCTCTCTCTCCCTCTCTTTCCCTCTCTCTCTCTTCCTCTCCCTCTCCCTCCCTCTCTCTCTCGGTCTCTCTCTCTCTCTCTC
>NW_027185877.1:12109863-12137345 GCF_028583685.1 Petaurus breviceps papuanus | reverse complement strand
TCTCTCTCTCTCTCTCTCTCTCTCTCTCTCTCTCTCTCTCTCTCTCTCTCTCAGAGGCCTTTCGTTCTTGCTCACCCAACTCAGTGAACCAAAGAACCGATGCTGAGAACATTCCTACTCCTGGCTAGATGCTTTGTTGCTCTTTAAACTTAATTTGGTTTTAAGAAAAGTAACTTTGATTGATCAAAAGGGCCATATTGTGGCCAACATAACTTGGCCTATCTAGTTAACTTGCACTAGTGATGGCAATACTTGTGCTAATTTTCCTACATAGATCCTCAAAGGGGACCTAATTAATCCAAAGTGATTTAACTTGGTCCCCACCCCAAAGCTAGTTTAAAGGGAATTTGAGATTTCAACCAAACTAGTGAGAGTCCTTTGGAAGCTGTGAATAGAGGAACTTACCCAACCCCAGCAAGGCTAAAACTCCAGAAAAGATGAATCCTGAGGTGCCTGAGTCATTAGCATTAATGAGGTGGGGTGCTCTGTCTCTCCCATTCCATCAGTTCCCTTCATCGTCATCAGCACCATAACTGTTGACCTGAAAGTTTGGTTAAAGGTCAAAGGAAGCAAACAGGTTAAGTGATGTATAAATTCATATTGTTTATTCCCTTAAAGCTATCAGATACATGCTGCACAGAGCCAAAACATAAGTTCTGACTGTCTGATAAAAGAATGAACAGCTTTAAATATGTTTCAGGACAATCAGAAGTTAGGATGTGTATGTCCCTCAGATTCATGTTATCCATATGTGTTTAATAATACCATGAGAAAGGAAGATTTTTAGTTGAATAAGTTGAAGATACAAATTGACAAGACAGTTGACAAAGTAGTGTCAGTTGGAAATTATGATCCCAGGATAGCTAGGTACAAATAAGTTATATACAGGATAAAATAGCATTAATGGGGGATCAGGAAAGGCTTCTTGTAAAAAGTAATATTTTAGCTAGGACCTAGAGGAAGCCATAGAATCCAGGAAGCAGAAATGAAGAAAGAGAAAATTACAGGAATGGAGGAAAGACAGTGTAAAAGCATGGAGTTTGGAGAGGAGAGAACTGTGTTGTTTGAGAAACAGTAGGGGTCAGTATCTCTGGATTGCAGATTATAGGAGTGAATAATGTGGAAGAAGATTGGAATGATAGGAGGGGGACATATTATAAAGGAATTTCAAAAGCAAAAATAAAATTTTATATTTGATCCCAGAGGTGATAGAGAAGCACTAGTTTATTAGAGGGTGACAAAGGACAGACCTGTGTTTTAGGAACATAATTTTGACAGCTAAATGGAGGATAGATTGGAGTGGGGAGAGACTTGAGGTTGCAATAGTCCAGGCATGAGGTAATGAGAGCCTTGTATTGTGGTGGTGGTGGTGGTGGTGGTGGTGGTGTGGTGGTGGCAGTGGCAGTGTCAGAGAAGAGGAGATATATATGACATCATTTACACAGTAAAATTGATAGGACTTAGCAACAGATTGAATATGGGAGGTGAAAGTGAGTGAGAAGTTAAGGTTGACCCTAAAGTTGAGAGCCTAGGTAACTTGGAAGATGGGGATACCTTGATAATAATAGTGATTTTCAGAAGATTTCAGTTCTTGCCATGTTGAGTTTAAGATTTGTCTACAGAACATCCATTTCAAGATATCCAGTAGTAGTTCAAAATGTGAGACTGGAGGTCAAAAGTGAGGTTAGGGCTGGAAAAGTACATCTGAGAATCATTAGCATAGAGATAATTGAATCTGTGGGAGCTAATGAGATCTCCAAGTGAAATAGTATAAAGGGAAAAGAGAAGAGAGCTGAGAATTAAAATAGCAAATAATAATGAAGTTAGTAAATATTTGCATTTTAAAGTTTTCATTAATAGAACACGTTTGGGGTTTTTAGAATAAGTAATTAGGCTGTGAAATTATACTTTAGCATTCTATGTTTACATCTATGAGAATCATAACAATTACACCTACCAGCTGGCCCAGCAGGTCTAAGTCTTCTCCCCTCTCTCTCTGGCTCTCTCACTCTGTCTCTCTCTCCCTCTCTCTGTCTCTGTCTCTCTCTCTCTTTCTCTGTCTCTCTGTGTCTCCCTGTATCTCTCTGTCTCTGTCTATCTGTCTGTCTCTCTCTCTGCCTCCCCATTAAGGACCCCTCTTATCTTTACTGTGCTCTTTGACTTGTTATATTTCCACTCTGGCATCCCAGGAGAAAATTACTTAAAATTTAGGGTTAGGCTCATAGCTAGGGTCTCCCCAAAGGGGAAGAGTAGAAAGGTACTCAGTGTACAATGGAAATCAGGTTTTGTGATGGATATTTGTTTCCTATGCAAAAAAGGAAGGTCAAGACTTTAGCTTGAATGAGTCATGTGAGAATAGTTATTTTGGCAATTGGGAAGGAAAATGGAAAATGGGACTGCCTTCTCTGCTTACCCTCTAGGGATAGACATCAGTACCAGACATCATCTATAGTTCAGCAGAGCAGAAACAACTGAGAACGATTCACTTCCCTTTTAAAGACCCACGGCAAGCAACTCTTCGTCTCAGTGGCCAATAAAGGGGTTGCTCCTCCTCTCCTCCTTAAGCACGATTAAATTAGGTGCATTTTAGGGTGAGGAAACTGAAACTAACTTTAACTTAACATTAAGTGACTTGTCCAATGTCATATAAACTAGTGTCTAAGACAGAATTTGAACTTGGGTATTCCTTAACTTAGTCCAGTGCAATAGCCATTACACTACCTAGATGCCATTTGACACTGCTTTGTTTTCTTTTTAAAGCACAAGTGTGCTTTAATTTTGATTTTGTTTTGGGGCCTAATATTAGATCTTATCCAAAAAGAAAACTGAAAGCATGCAAATTTAGATCTCTTTAGTAGACTCAAGCCCTCCTTCAAATAAGGATTAGCTAGGCTTAATTGGAAGATCTCAAAGGTATTCTGATGCTTTTCACATTTCTCACTCTGAACTGGAGTTTCAAGTGGTAAAACTGGACCTGGAATGCTTGGGACTTAGTTTCCTCAGGGCCAAACTAACTACATAGCTACCAAATCAATCTTTCTAATGTACAGATTTGAACACAGCTATCTCCCTTGCTCAAAAATCTTCCATGGTTCCACAAAGGATAAAATACAATTTCTTTAGCTTCACATCTATCTTCAAACAATCCAACTCCAACTTTTCTGCCCTTATTTTATGCTATCCCCTTTTTACAAACTCTATGTTACAGCCCATCTCTGAGCTGTAACCTGTCTGATGTCTAAAAATGCATTTTTTCTGTATCTCTGTTGAAATCCTTCTTTCCCATGCTCTCTCCTCCAATAGAACCATCACTGAATTTCTCCAGCTGAAAGTGATTTCTGTCTCCTCAATTTTCTTGGAATACTTTGTCTGGTTTGCTTTTTTAATATATGATTTATTCTCTACACTAACCCAATTAAATTATAAACTCCTAAAGGGTGGGAACTATGTAATTTTTCATCTTGGTATCCACAGTGCCCAGCACAGGTATTTTTAACATACTTGGCCCCTACTAAATAACTGTGAATTTGTTTAATTGAATCTATAAAATGAAGGGATTAGATTAAAGTATCTTTATGGCCCCTTTAGTGTGATAATTCCACAATCCTATGATCACTGCTCAATATAATATTAAACAATATTATTTAATAGAGTAGGTTTTCTTATATGAAGAGGGAAAAGAACACTAGTAAGTTTGTAATCTGTAGATTGTCACATAAATTTGAAAATAAAATAAGGAAACTAAAGTAAATTATACTTTGATCTTTGTTATGTCTCTGATCTGTTCCTGATACCTTTATCATATTAGGTCAAAAACCTGATTATCACATTAAATATCAGAACTCACACCTGATTTTTAAAGCTTGTGATAGTCAAACATTTTCTGAATTTCCTTACTCTACCAGAAACTTTTCAGGAATCCCATATTCTAGAAATTCCCAGTGTCATCTTTGGACCTTTGTTTGTACTTTCAGGTACCTCAATCAAGAAGCCAGCAAGAAGAAAGTGAGAGATCACCATGTCTGTAATTGCAGCTTTCTATGGTGGCAAGTCAATACTCATCACTGGAGCCACAGGCTTCATGGGCAAAGTACTGGTGGAAAAACTACTCCGTACGAGCCCAGACTTGAAAGTTATTTATATCCTTGTGAGGCCCAAATCTGGACAGTCTCTGCAACAGAGAGTATCCCAGATGATTAACTGTAAGGTAGGTTTGCAAATCATTTGGATCATTTCAGCTCTCTGGACCTCAGTTTCATCAAATATAAAACATAATATAAAATGACAGGGTTAGACTAGATTGTCTCTAAATTCATTTCCAACTCTAGAATCCATTATCCAAGTGTTCCTGGCTATGCTGCCATCTCATGTCCTTGAATTGAAACAGAAATCAGTAATTCTGAGTGGGACTGATAGGGAGGACAAAATAGCAACTTGGCAATTCTAACTGAAGAAATCTGTGTGACTAGCTCAAAAAAGCTAAAAGACAAATAGGCAATTGATAAATACAATCTATGCTACAGAAAATTGCCATACTTTGGTCTATGGAAATAATAATCTTATACTTTTCACCGAGGATTGGTATTAGTTTTAAGTTCACACAAACCATGCTAGAGCCTCCCCACACAAGTTTTAAGAATTTTTTAAGCCTGAAAATTCATTTATTCTTGACTACTTCAAATTCAGTTCTACGAACATTTATTAAACATCTACTACATGCAAGGCCCTGTAGGTACTAGTAATGTAAAGACCAACAAGAGTCCCAGCTCTCAGAGGCAAAATAAAATATATACAAACAAATTGTTACAATGTATAAACAAAATCATAAGTGGGAAGGGTTGAATTGTGGAATCGAAGTAATCACTGAGTGTACAAATATTAACTTTTCCAAGAAAGTAAGTTCCTAGAAATTTGGACATATATTTTACATAGGAAAACTTGATATTTAGTATTATAGAAAGGTGTTTCTGCAGCATCATTCATTTCTGTGAAGACCTGAGGGTCCCAGGAATTCATAAAAAGGGAAGTAGAATTTTTAAGACACTAGGAAACTGTAGTGCCCACAGATCCTTGTGACAGCCTGAAGGTACACAGGAGAATGAAGGAGACCTGAGATCAAAATGCTTGCATACAAGATTGGCTGTTTTCCTTTTTTCCTTCCATTGTCCTTAAGCTTCGAACTTCCCCTATTTGTCATGTGGGTGATTGCACTGGCCTGCAGCTGCTGTAAGAGCCTAGTTTACTGACTAAAAGTCAAACTTACAGGTTACTCTGTGAGTGTGATGTGTGTGTACGTGTGTGTGTGTGTGTGTGTATTTTACAGTCAGACTTCCAAGTTACTATGTTTAGAGGGACTAGGGAGTGGAGAGGGAGAAAAGAGAGGGCATACTGCCACTGGACAAGGAATAAAAGATTTTGGGTCCTTCTTGTAAATTAGCCCATGCAACAAGAAGAAATGAGGTAGCTACTGAGGAGGGAGCTTAAGGAAATTGGATCTTGTGGCCACCTATGGATACTATATTCCCTTGCCACATAATTATACAGTGGCATTCCCGTTACTGTCAAGGTCAAGAAAAGCAGCACACAAAATGAGTGAACTGTAATCACTACTGCAATGCCCCAAGTATCATACATGGGGCAAGAAGATGACATATTATCTTGTAAGCACTTCTGAGATGAAAGCATTAAAATTTGGTTGGGAAGTAAAATGTCATCATGACTATATTTCTTGGCACTTGTTAATGGCGTATTTTCTACATTACCAGGTCTGCATTATCATGCAGAAGGGAAGCCTGACATAGAGATAGAGTGGTTGACTTGGTCAGGAAAACCTGAGCTCAAAAAAATGCTACCATACACTTACCAGCTGTATAACCACAAGCTCTCTGAGCCTTCCTTAAAGATTTATCTACTAAGTTATAAATAGGCAGCAATCTACTAATGAAGAAAGTTCCCACATTAACAAAAAGTAATAAATAATTGCGTTCCCTAGCAGAATATACTATGTTGGAGTTGTCAAAATTTTTTGGACAAAATCTTGTGGAAATGAATGTCAAAAACTAAAAATAAATAAATTGAAAAATTCTTTGGACATTAGGGGATGAATTCATAAGATATGTGGAAGAAAGACACTTAAGTACTGGGAAGAAGAGGAAATATTTCAGATCTTATAATAACTTTTA
This sequence comes from Petaurus breviceps papuanus, assembly GCF_028583685.1. Lineage (NCBI taxonomy): Eukaryota > Metazoa > Chordata > Mammalia > Diprotodontia > Petauridae > Petaurus > Petaurus breviceps. Next base: position 12,131,163 of record NW_027185877.1, on the reverse strand, counting down.
AAATGATAATAAATAGAACATCTACAATTAAATTCTTATATGTCTACTTTCCCATCTATGAAAAATGCCCAGATATCAAATGCATAGTCAATACAGGTATTACCAACCAGTCTTTCACAATCCACATTCTGTACTGGACTATGTCTGAGATGTGCAGAATATATTTTTTTCACTGTATTTATTGCTTGTTTCTTATGAAAAAATTTATTTGATAGAGCATAATACCATCTTAAAGGCATTCTTTCAACAAAGTGATTCCCATCCATTCAAAATTCCTTGAAATATCTAATAGAAGTAACCTTATTCAGTGACTCTGTAATCATAAATTTGAGGTGAAGCATAAAGTATAGAAATGTATGCTTGTCAAAAGCTTGTGCTATTATTGTAGAGGAGATCCTGCACAGAAGTCAAGTCAAAGAGCTATTTGAATGGTGAGATCTTCCAGTTATTTCTGTATGTGGATGATATTGTGTTGGTTGCATCAAGTTTTGGAATATTGTACTGGGAGTGATTCATAATGATCCAAAAGAATTTGGCCTGACCATTAACACAGGGAAGACCAAGTGTATAAAGTGTGTTAAAAAATGTCTGTTGTCCACCTATAGAGATTGTTCATGTGAACAGATTTTGGGTTAGGTACCAAGAAGGAACATAGCCTTCAAGGATCACAAGTAAAGTAGTTTATTACTCACAGACATACAAGCATATAATTCCCCAGGGCTTTAGTCTCACAGGAAAGCTCAGTGGTTCCAGCATTCAACCAAATGCATAGCACAATCTAGAGTCCTGAATTCTGGGTCTCTTGGTCTTTCTTTACTAAATGGAAAGAGGGACCATATAGACAGTCAATCAGCAAACTGCTGTACTGCAACTCTTCCCTAGATATTGTGATTAGGAAAGTTTGATAAATTTATGACCAGGAAAACCTTGTACACTTTGCCTAAATGAAGCTAACTTAAACCAACTATTTGGTACTGTGGGCCAGAAAATTCCATTCTGTAACAAAAGTCACTGAGTCCAAGCATGACTAATCAATTTATTAGGGAGTCCAGGGGTCCCTAATTAATTGGGCCCAAGATCCTCCTCCTGATCAGAGATCCCTACCCTTGGGTGCAATTTCATGATTGGTTAACACCAGAAAAAGGGAAAACTCTATTACTGGTTGAAGGACATGTCCATCAATCATAACCACTTTGTTAGCAAGCTTTTAAGTTACTGACTACAGGTTTTGTTTTTTTCCTTAGTAAAAGAGTTTCCCCTGCCACCTCACTAGACGTTTTGATAGGAAATCAAATATCTGGCATTTTTGGTCAACAGTATGCTAGGAAATAAGGAAGTGATGGGAGAAAATAAAGATCACAATGCAACAGTGACAGAGATTCACGGGCATGAGGCAGGTAGATACTGCAGTAACAAGCTCTGGGATTAGTGTAATGCAATACTATATAACATATATAACTATATGATTCTATACTATAAGCTATAATTATATTGCTAATACACAATATCAATATCACTAATACATAAGAAGTTATTTGGTCCTAACATATATAACTCTTATCCTAACAGCATTAACATTACATAACTAGGGGTGGCTAGGTGGTGCAGTGAATAGAGCATTGGCCCTGGAGTAAGGAGGACCTGAGTTCAAACCGGGCCTCAGACACTTAATACTTACTAGCTGTGTGACCTTGGGCAAGTCACTTAATCCCAATTGCCCTGCCTTTCCCCTCCAGAAAGCAAAAATTTTTTAAAGTTTTAAAAAAAACATCATGGTGCGGCTAGATGGCGCAGTGAATAGAGCACTGGCCCTGGAGTCAGGAGGACCTGAGTTCAAATCTAGCCTCAGACATTTAACACAAAAACTAGCTGTGTGACCTTGGGCAAGTCATTTAACCCCAATTGCCCTGCCCTCCCCCCTCCAAAAAGCAAAAAACAAAAACCAAAAAAAAATTACATAACTAACTTAACCTTAATTCTATTCTGCTTAAGTCACCATCAAATCACCATGAACTGAGTAAATACTGAATAAAATGAGTAGGGATATCAAAATTTTCTTCATGGCACATAGGAATTTCCTAGTACATGGGTGGATTAATTAAACATGAGATACTTCTGTCAGTTTTCTGTTGTTCAATTATTTTTCAGTTGTGTCCAACTCTTCATGACCCCATTTAGGGGTTTTCTTGGCAAAGATACTGAACTGGTTTGCCATTTCCTTCTCCAGTTCATTTTACTGATGAGGAAACTGAGGCAACCACAATTAATGACTTGCCCAGGGCCAGACTTTAACTCGAAAAATGAGTCTTCCTAACTCTACTATCTTGACTCTGCCCCCTCTGCTTAATTCCTAAATGAACTTTTAATTATTAAAGATTGGTTACACACACACACACACACACACACACACCCATACCCATATCCTTAGAATGGTAATTTTGTTGACTCTCACCACTCCTAGCTTGAGGAATTTTTTAGTATATGTCATATTGCATTCTTTTGATCAGTACAAGATCCTTACCTGATACTGTCTTACACATCCTACTCATATACCTAACAGTGGAAGGACCTGGGAACCTTGATGGAGCTGCTACTACATATGATTTAACTTAGACCTTGATTTGCAAATAAATGGTTTTCTTTTTCAAAATTAGATGGGACACATGTATTCTGAGAGTTGAGTTTATTATGTTCTACAAAATTGTTCCTACCAATTGAATTTGTTATTTACTATTTCCCTTTAATTCTAATTCCGTATTATTAGAACTCATAAGAATTAGACTATGGAAAGGCGTAGAAGCATGGTGGTCACTCTCCCAAAGGAGTCTAGTACTGGTAAGCTGGGTCCTCAGGACCTGACTACTCTCAAGGTTACAGGGGTAACCCAAGGACTACTCAAAGGTTTTTTTTTTAAGTTATCATTCATGAGCCTGTCATCCAGTGTGTTCTTCCCTATTTTGCAAATTGTTTGCCAGGCTTCTATGTGGATATGCAGGAGAAACAGAAAACTATGCATGCTCCAGTAACTGTGACCTTATTGATCAGTACCCTTCCTCCATTATACCATTATATAAATCAATACCAGGGCTTAAATAAGAAAAAAAATTCTGAATGTTTTCATTTGAAAATACTTATTCACATGATACCAATGTGAAGGCTCCATAGGTAAATAAATAATTCAAAGAGAAAGATATACTCTGTGGCCCCTTACTATTGGAAGACTTTCTTAATGATGACTTTGGGTAGGTCACATGTAAGAGAAAAACAAACCAGAATATAGGCATATAAGATGAACAATATTCACATAGTGTATACAGTACATAAAGCACAGTATTAGGTATGCTGTGACAATATAGTAATGTGTCATTTACCTAGACTTCAACAACTGGAACAACTTTGTTCCCAATGATGGTTGCTTGAACATTATTAAGGAAAATGAGGAAGTTTTGGTTGCTGAATTTGGTCAGAAAAGTCATGCTGTTGGTGATATTCCTGGAGTCTGATTCACCCATTAGTAGGTCCTTGAACATGCTCCATAACTAAAACATAAACATCAAAAAAGTCATTTGAACAGTCAAAATAAATGTCAAAAAGTCCACACTTAAAACCTATGCATTTTTCACATCAATGAATCCTTTAGATCCTCATTGCCTATTTACTCTTTTTAAAACATTTTAACAGAATTTTAACCAACTCATCATCTGGTCTCTCAACCTACAATAAAATAACAGCATCAAATTAGAAAATATAAACATTAAAAGGCAGGCACACTGATGGCTACAAGACTTGGCAGCAGACAGATTGACAGCAAAGAGGAAAAGAAAAAAATATAATAAGCAGGCTTAGATACTCAAACTCAGACTTTTGGTCTGACTAGCAGACTCAGTCATTTGGTGCAATGGATATTTGCCTTACACATTTCAGTAACTTTTGACACTTATGCTCATAACTGTTAACAATTATGGTCTATATCTTTTTATGTAATGGCACTGTATGAGAGAACTTGTCTTTCAACTTAAAAACTTTCTAGGTTCCTTTCCATTTCATCTGATCATCTCTAAAAAAGCCAGTCCACTTGAAGGTGAAAAGGCAACTGAGTTCATTATTTAAGTGGATGCCAGGTTAAGGAGACCAGTACACAGAGGAGCAGGGAAGCTCAGAGTGAGGATATGATCAGACTGTAGCAAATGAGGAGACTATGATATATTATGTATCAAGTGAATTTTTTAAAAACACAAGGAAACTAATTATGGTGGAAGGAACCATAGACAACAAATCAATATTCAGTAACAAAATTATATGCTCCAAATGCCTTAACATTCAAATTCATTTAAGTATATAATCATTAATAAAAAAACATTAACTGAGCTACAAAAAGACATAAACAGCAACATAATAGTGACAGGAGACTTCAATACCCCTTTCTCAGCTTTGGATGAGTTTAACAGAAAGGTAAATAAAAGGGAAAATATGGAACTGAATAAATTGTAGGAGAAAGTGTCTGAGGCCGGATTTGAACTCAAGTCCTCCTGACTCCAGGGCCAGTGCTCTACTCACTGTACCACCTAGCCACCCCAAAACTGCAAACTTCTACAAGAAGTTAGAAGCTGAGTTCTAACTCCTGAACAAAGTTATTATGCAAAGCTTTCATGAGGGTAACTTAATTAGCTTAACTATCTTTCATTCCTGAAGAAAACTTAACTGAGTTAAATCTTTTCCTCTAGAGAAAACTAGTTAACTGACATTTCTGAGAAGTGAGTAAAATGCTATTCTAGTGGAATTAACTACAATTTTAAGGGAACTGACTTTTTTTTTGGACTATGTTTCTAGCATTTTGGAGAAGTTGACAGTTGAGAATCTAAGAGAATTCTAGTCAGTAATTTATTACTACTAATACAATCAGCTGAGAGGCTAATATTCAAGACTTGTTGCAATATAAAACAAGGCTATTAATTAAACATTTACATTTGCCTCTCTGTTGGCATTGTCTGATCAAACCTTGAGCTATATCTTTCTTCTGGTGGTGTCTGTCTGATGATCTTTCTGCCATCAGACACTGTCACTCCAAGACACCATAGCCACCAGCACTGGCAGGCTTTCCAGGACCTTCTAACATTTCTGAACTCATGAGGTCTCTGGTTGGACACATCCATTTTGAGGCTGCTCAGTTACCCACTTGGAAAAGGAAATAAAAGAAAGAGGTTATGCGGCAACCAAAAGTCCTTGGTATAAATACTACTAGTGGAGTCCATATTCCATATGTGTGACTCCTGCCACCATTATGTCTGAATAGAGTACAGAACTGTCTTCTTCTTATACTAGAATAGCATCTAATCATCCTGGGGATTACAACTAAGAGAGCACCAGCCAGAACCTCTTTTCTTTAGATGACACATCTCTGTTTCATCAACATTCTACCTTTCTAATCTTCTTAGAATTTACTCTTCTCTATATTCTCTATGATCTAGCTACACTAGTCTACTTGCATTTTCTTAAATAGGAACCTTCACCTCCCATCCAGTGCCTTGTTGCTGGCTGTCCCCTATGGCTGAAACGCTCAATCAAACGTTTCATCTCCACCTTTTCATTTTCCTGGCTACTTTCAAGACTCAGCTCAAGTTCTCCCTTCTTCAAGTAGTCTTTCCTGCTCTTCTTTCCCTACTTCCTGCTTCTAGTATCTTCTTCTTTCCAATTATCTCACATATGCTCTGTATGTGTATATATATGTATATATGTGTGTGTGTGTGTGTGTGTGTGTGTGTAGTATATATAATTTTTTAAATGTTGTTTTCCGTATTAGGATGTATACTCCTTGACTTTTTTTGCATTTCTTTGTACTCTCAGTACTTAACACAGTGCCTGGCACTTAATAAATGTTTGTTGATTGACTGACTTGAAATAGTATCTTTAGTTCTTCTTTGCTGCCAAAACTTTGGGCATTTGTAGACACCAGTTGACACCATGACAGTCAGACATTCCAAAGAAGTAATCAACTTTACTAGTGAAGAATTCCAGAGTGTAAAATATAAACAGATCAGCAATTCAAATACAAAGTCTGTAGAGTCCAACTTAGTCTAGTTTAGCATATACATTTGACTGCAGCTTCCAATTTGTTTTACATCACTTCTGTACCAGCTAGGCTATTTTTCTATAGCTCTTCCTATAGAGGTTTTCTCTGGGAGGTACATTCCCAGTATAACTGAATTCATATCAAAACTGCTTTCTTTGCGACCATCTCATTCCAGAAATGGTTGCTCTTATCTCTATATCCTATCCCAAAAACCTTTGGAACTAATTCTCTCCCTGCAACCCTCAACTAAAATTCAGTTCATGAGGAGTTTATTTCCAAGCTCTCTGAAGTTAATTAATAATTTCTAACTCCTAATTCTTAAGTAGGTTGTTTTATTCACTATCTCTTTGCCCAAATTCTTACATTCACTTTGATCTGGCCCAAGTCTCCTCCTATCCTCATAAGCTATTGTCCCATATTTCTCCTCCTTTTTCCAGCCAAACTCCTAGAAAAATTTTTCCATACTCATTGGCCTTTATGGTGAGGGGTGCTATATTTTTCTTCTCTTAATTTTAGTAATTCCATTCTAAAATTAGACTCCACTTAGTTTAAGTGGAAAGTCATATCCATTCCCTATATTTTCATTCACCTTTACCCCAATTCTCCTGCAAGACCTATCAAAAAAAGGAGTCTACTCTCTCTCAGATTCTAGGGCAAATAACAAACTAAAAGTTAGGAAATCTCTGTCTCCTTCCCTAGAACTTAGCAAACTACCCCCATCCCCCAAGGACAGTGGCAGATGATTTATGAACACAGGAGAATATCTATATACTTTTGTGTAGTTTACAAATTCCTGTGTGAAATAGCATTTGCCCCATTAAGCTTTCTCTTTTCTATGCCTAACTGATGCTTCTCCATATCTTGGCATATAACTGAACAAAATAAAGCTTTTTAGTGATTTATACTCTAAATTGTAAGCAGAGGATCTTTTTTTCCTCTCTTATAATATTTCTATTTCCTTTCCTCTCACTTACTTCTTAAAGACTTTGCAATCTGGTTTTTGATCTTACTGCTGAAACTGCTCTCTCTAAAATCACCAAATGATCTTTTAATTGCCAGATCTCAATCCTCAATTGTCTTTTCTCAGTCCTCATCCTTCTTAATCTATCCATAACATTTTTTTTTTGCTTTTTGGAGGGGGGAAAGTAGGGCAATTGGGGTTAAGTGACTTGCCCAAGGTCACATGGCTACTTTTGTGTTAAGTGTCTGAGGCTGGATTTGAACTCAGGTCCTCCTGACTCCAGAGCCAGTGCTCTATTCATTGTGCTACCTAGCCGCCCCTATCTATAACTTTTTACACCATTGGTTATCTGATTTTTCTAGAAATTCTCTCCTCTCTAAACTTTTGTGACACTGTTTTTTTCCTGGTTCTCTTTCTGTCTGACCTCTTCTCATTCTTCACTAGATCATCACCTATGAAAATAACCTATTACTATATCTGGGACATGCTTCTCTATTTGTATTCTCTTACCTGGTGACCCCATCAACTCTACAGGGTTTGATTATCATCTTCATGAAGATGACTACTATATATAGCCATTTCTCTCTCCTGAGCTCTAATGCCACATCATCAACTGCCTCTTACCCATTTCAAACTAGATAGATAAATGGATTGTTCATGCATAAAATTATAGATTTAAAGGTTAAAGGATTCTTAATGATCATCGAATAGAATGCTGTTATTTTCCATATGAAGAAACTGAGGTCAAAAGAGGTTAAGTGACTTGCTCAAGGTCACACAGCTTCTAAGTATCAGTAGCAGAATTTGAAACTAAATTCAACTCTTAAGGCCAGCCTTCTATGTACTATGCCATACTGTCTTCACTGGTTTTTCTTTACATTTTGAAAAGTTCGATAACTCTGGAACTGGAAAGTTTATATACCATAAATGGATATGGCACATAAAGCCTGTTTTTACTATATTTTCCAGGAACCACTGGAACTTTTATCCATTGACATCTGGATATACTAAGAAAACTATCCAAAATTTTTATAAATCCAAACTTATGAAGCTTCGTTAATTTATCCATCTATAATCTATAACCAGAGGAGTGACTCTTTAAATATTTATATTTTGGGAAACTTGGAAGTATTTTTTAGCAGGCACAATTTTTTTCTAAAGGAAAGATAAAACTAATGACCTGAGGCACAGATTGTTGGGAATTTTGCCCTAATGAATCAAGGAACCGGAGCAACTGTTCATCTCTTTCTCCAAGTAGACAAATATTAGTGAATAAGAAAAATGTACTTGTTTGTCCAGTCAGGAGGAGCTTCCAATGTCCATAACTCATGCCAAGTTGTTCCTTTCCTTGGACTTGGCCAATCCAATATTGATAGTTGCAGATTTAGGAACTTGAACAATCCCTCTAACACTGCATCCAATAAATAAGGATGTAATTTATTGGTGACTGAGTTACAGAATCTCTGGATTCTTCCCCTTGACAAAGTTGTAAGTTCTTGGACTACTTAAAGGGATGTGCCTATGAAAGATTTGAGTTGAGAGTTAAAGAAATCTTAGGGGTCACTTAGTTCAAATCCACCCTGCATTAGAACAGTACATCCTTAACAAGTGATCTCTAGACTCCACTTGAAGATATCCAGTGACAGTATTCACAATATTCCAAAACAACCCATTCCATTTCCAGACAATTCTAATTACTGTAGCACATAGGTTCTGTGTATTTGTTCTCCCAAGTTCTAGGGATATAACCCTGAGGTGCTAAGTTTTCATCCTGTATATTTCTACCTAACATCATTTAACCAGTTAACTTGTCCCCAGTAAAAAGTAACTAATTAACATCTTCTCTTACAATGGGATGTTTACTGAGAAGATGTAACAAGGACAGAAGTACAAAAGCATTCCATTAATTGTGACCCTCCTACACCCACTCAATTCTCGGGGAGAGATTCGAAAAAAGAGGTTGCTACAAAACATTTGATGGGTCTTCTCTGCCTCCACCCCCACATTTTTCCTGATGCTTTTCTTTTTCTGTAGAAAGTGACCTCCTACTGAAGTCACTTGGGGTGTTACATAAATGATGGATGAATTACTCCACTGCTTACAGGATGTGGTGTCTCAGCTGCCAGATCAATTTATTCCTGACTAGTTCAAGCTTCAGGAGTGGCTTCTCACCTGGCTTAGCTACTGGTCATGCTCCCTGAGGGAAGCTTGGACGGCTCTTTAAACCTTTCAGAGCTCAGAAGATTGCATCCTGGTTCTGTTCTACTTCTTATACTAATTCATCTAAGATCAGGAAAGAATTAAATTCAAGAGATAACAGATACATTTGTTCATAGCCAATTGGCATCTAGTTGGGGAGATAAAGGCAGATGATGCCTCTATAGCTACTTCTCCCCAACCTAGAGGCCCATAGCATTTTTTTTCTCCTCACTTAAAAGCCACCAGGGAAGAGAGTTAAAGATCCTCCCCTTGAACAGTTCATATGCACACTCACTTCTAGCTAACTAGCCAATTAAAAAGTATTTAGTCACCAAGCAACAAACCAAGAGGAAAAAGTCAGAGGGATAGACCACATGTACTCTGAAGTGGAGAGCAGGGCCCCTCCATTGCACATGACTAGAAGCAGGCACACCAAACCTCCTTGTGGGATGGTACTGTGAAGAACATATTGCACATGCTCTGAGGCTTGTGCCCACACTGGCAAGCCCCCCACTTATTTTAGGAAATATTTCCTTATATCAGATTGAATTCTACCTTTCTTCACCTTCTACCTTATTGTTCTTTATTCTTTACTCTGAGGCCAAGAAAAATAAATCTCATCCTTACACAAAATAGCCCTTCAAATAATTACATCTCATAAACCTTCTGCGTTGTTGTTCAGTCATTCAGTCATGTCTGACTCTTTGTGACCCTGTGGACTAATAGTGTCCATGAGGTTTCCTTGGCAAAGATCTTGGAGTAGTTTGTCATTTCCTTCTGGATTAAGACAGAGGTTAAATAACCTGTCCAGGGTAACACAACTAGTATCTGAAGCTGGATTTGAACTCGTATATCCCTGACTCCAGGCCCACTGGAGTTCTATCCACTGACCCAAAACTTTCATCTACTCCAGCCTGTACTTCCCCTTTTATCTGTAATTAGTCCTTACATGACATTATTTTGAGGTTTCCAAAATATGGTTAATCCTCTTCTATATGTGCCCTAACTTGTCAATAACTTTTGTAAAAAAATTGACTGCCACCCAGAATTTAACACAGTGCTGCACAATGTGATATAATCAGGGCAAAATTCAAAAAGACTAACCTTGACCATTCTGGATATTGTATTTCTATTAATGAAGATTAAGTTAATACTTTTGGATGGCATAAAACACTGTTGACTTCTATTAATCTTACAATATGCTAGAAATCTCTTAAGTATTTTTTATGTAAGCTTTTTGTTGGTCATGTCTTGCATTCTGTATTTAAAACATTATTGATTTTTTAAAACTCAAGTGTAGGGTTTTACATTATCTCAATTAAATTGTATTCATTGTATGCTATCTATGTCTTTTTGGCTCCTAAATATTTGGTATTCTTACAGTTTTGTGTCTTCCACATATATGATTAATTTTTTATCCATACTATCCTCTGAGTTTTTTCTTCTTTGATCTAAACATTATAGTTAATTCATTTGATCCCCATATAACATAGTTTCAAGAATTTTTAGTAACTTGGACCAATTGTTGCTAGAGATACTATAGTATGTCAATTTCTGTCCTGAAACATTGTTCTTAAGTACTTCAGATATGATCTGACCTGGATAACCTATGCTTGACCCTACTTCACTCTGGATAACATAATTTATGCAAAGACCAAAGTTTCAGTATTCATTGATCTGACATCCCCTCCAACAGTACCCATTCATGCCTTCTTATCCTGCGAAATTCTTATACACATCTTTCCATAAATCCACCAAAAAATGATGTACTTGAAACACTGAGAGTTTCTGTCTAGGTCTTTTAAAATATTATGTGTGTCAGTGTAACATATCAATGATCTATCACTTTGAATACTGATATATGTACTAAAAGGCTAACTCAATAGATTGCTCATGTAACTGAATTTCATTCTCCAGGATATTTAGCCTTTTTTATCATATCATAATGCTGACAATCATAACTTTTGTGTATGTATTCCAATATAGCTTGAATATCAGACTCGTATTTAGATATTTGATACTAATTTTCCCCCTGTATCCTTTCTTATCACAGTTGTGTTAAATATACTCATGCAAAAGTTTTCCAACTTCTTGAAATTGAAATTATCTATTTCATCTTCTGTGATTGCTTCAGTCCCTTGTTTGTACTATAACTTGAGTTATAAAAGTGCTATCTTCCCCTTCATTCCTATTTTTTCCATTATTTTCTTCAAGACTCTAGATATTTTGTTCTACAAAATAAAATTTATCATTATTGGGGCAGCTAGGTGGTGCAGTAAATAGAGTACCAGCCCTGAGGTACCTGAGTTCAAATGCGGCCTCATACACTTAACACTTACTATCTGTGTGACCTTGGGCTGCTGACTGATTTCCCTGCCTTCCCCCCTCCAAAAAAGACCCCAAAAATGTATTATTATTTTTGCACACCTCTGTAAAGTATCCTCTTGGTAGTTTGACAGGTTCTATTAAAGTTATGGAGTATTGTCATTTCTACTATGTTGGCATGACCTAACCATAATCATTGACTATCTCCTTCCAGTTATTTAAGTCATTCTTAATTTTTTTAAAGTGTTTTACAATTATATGTACATCGGTCTTGATTGTACTTTGATAGATTGATTCTGAAGTTATTTTAAACATTTTTTAATTATTTTGAATAAGACTTTTCTTTCTTTAGTTCCTCCTTGATTTTTTTTAGTTTTACTGAAATGCTATTGATTTTTGTAGGCTTTAACATGTCAGCAAATAGAGACAGTTTTGTCTCCCCTTTAATTGTCTTTCTGCCTTCAATTTCTTTCTCTTGTCTTATTATTATTGTTAGCATTTTGAGAACTATTTCAAATAACAGTTGGGAAAGTGAGCATCCAAGAATGAATGAATGAAGAATTTATTAAGCACTAACTACACGCAAAGCACTCTGTTAAGTGTTAGTATTACAAATAGAAAAGTAAAACAGACTTTGCCCTCAAGGAGCTCACATTCTACTGAATGAGAAAACACATATAAGAAGTTTCGGCTGCAAATTCGTAAGTTGCAGCAACAAGAAAATAGTAATGCCTCTTCTTTATTTCCACTTTTAAAATCTTATAAGTTTCTCTGATATTGACCATCTGAAAGTTCTGAGGACTTTGGTGATGAGAGCTTTCTTTTCTGGGTCTTCACAGATATGACTGTGCTACCTATAGTTGAAGGTGCCAGGTTACATGTCTATAGGAGTTGCTTCCCAGGATGATAGCTGTGGAAAACATTGCTATTCCAAAGGCTCTTATGTTCAGAGTTCTGCAATGTCTTCATTGGTGTCTGTGTGGTGGTCCAACTTGCCTGGCATATACTGTCTCCTGTTTCTCCCTCAGGCTGCCCCTAGTTTTAGCTAGGCTAGCCCACCTGCCGTATGAATAGTGGGTTGTTGGCAGTTGGTAGGGATGTGTGACCCTTTTCCACAGGAGTTGCTTCCCTGGACGATGACTGTGAAAATTGTTCTAAACTAGGAGTGTTGTTCTGGGGAGCACTGGCACTGGTTGACCTAGATGCTCTCCAAGGTCCCTTTCAAATCTTATAAAAAAGAAAATTATTTTAAAACATTTTCTATAGGTTTATGGAACTAGTTCATAAGGAGAAGGCCATTGTCAATATTTCAGTATAAACCCTGAGGGATCATGCAAGGTGAAGTGCCACAGAATCAGTCTTTGGCTAAAAGGTGACTATTTCTGTTATTGATGATGTTTTATCACAGATGACAGAATTGAGAGCACTTTATTAAGACTAATAGTGAAACCAAACTGGAGGAATGAGAGCTAATATAATAGAAGGATTTCTACTGGTATGCAAAAAAGAAAACAAAATTAAATTCAATAAAACAAATGAAAATTGGCACATTCATACAAAACTAAAAATGACTAAAGTATTCATACCACTGACCCAGTGAGTCAGCCTCTTGAGCATATATATGCTTCAAAATTCAAAAACAGAAGCAAAAATTTAATATATACCAAAATATTCACAGTAGCACTTTGTGGTAGCAAAGGACTGGAAACAAGAGGGTGTCCACTCATTAAGAATGGATAGGGAGAAAACTATGGTGTGTGAATTTAATGGGATATTGTTGTACAATAAATAATAATGAAAAATTCAGAGAAAGTTGGAAGAGTTGTATGAACTGATAAAAGTTCAAAAGAAGAAGTATCAAGAGAACAATATTCACAATGACTTTACCTAGGTAAATGAAAAGGTCCATGAAAGGAATTTAAATGAGCAACTGAAAGTCAATGAAAGCCTTAGAGAATAGATAATGGAGCATACCTCCTCTACAAAAGCAGAATATTGCACATTTTTTCAGATATCATCTCTGTTTCAGATATGTTTGCTTAATCTTCTTTTTAGTCATAGAAGAATATTCACTATGAAAAGAGAGTGGAAAATGATTATGATATAAAGAAAGTACATTTGGTTGGCAATGAAACTTTTGCTGGAGAAAGAGACTGGCTACATATAAGAGCCACTGGGGCGAAAAAATCTAAATTCAAAGGAGATAAGAAACTAGACAGCATTTTAGTCAGCCCTCAGGATGTGGTAATCTACAGAGAACTATATTGTTCTTTTAAATGCTTCCTGTCATCAGAAGTATTAGCTTATACATGGATAAACATATTAAGTATCTAGCAGAAGTAGAAACAGAGGTTCTTGAAATGAGAAACCAATTTTCTCATTCTTCTGAATAAACTTTATTGCTGGCTTGGCAGGTTTCTGTCTTGCCTATGGGCTGTAATACTGTTGCTATAAATAGAATAGTTCATCATGTTAAAAAATAAATTAAAAGAAAAAAATTTGGCCTTATGGTATAGTCTAACTATTCACTCTCTACAAGGGTGCTTTTTGAAACTGTTGCCATGTCAAAATTAAAACTTCCAGTGTTATCACTTCAGATACAAATTCTGGATTTTGTCATGAACATACCTGCACAAAATGGCGCAGGCTGAAATCTGCCTGGCAAAGTTTGCCAAAAACAGATAGTTGTTCAATTCCTTAACTTCGGAATACTTTGCTCTTGAAGGAATAATTTGCTTGTAGTCTAAGGTGATATATTTCTTCACAAACACTTTAGCCACAAAATTAGACACCATACTTTTTCTTAACCTGTCCTTTTCCCTCCAGATAAATTTTTTGGTAACAAAATTTCTCAGGGAAGATTTTTGTTACATTGCCACCAACTGTTGTTTATGTCTGAGGAGCATATATTTTATCAGGGGTTTGATCTCACCAGCAGAAATCCTAAATCAGATTGGAACAATCCATCTGTTACCGACTTGCTCAGTCTAGGAATACACATTATTTGTTGGAAAGCCAGGAAGGTTTTCATTATCTTTAATTTACATTTATTCTCTCCTGAATAGGTAGCCTCCTGAAAAGACTACAAAGAATCAGACAAATGCAAGCCCTTTTATTCCATTTGAATTTACTGCCTTGTTCCTCCCCTCAGTACTAGGATTGGTCCCAGCTCTTCTGGGTTACAATCTTTCTGACCTGCCCACTACATATGTTTCCTTAGTATGTCCCCCCCCCACTCAATATGAGCTTCATGTGTTCCATGATCGGAGAATGAAATTTTAATTCTATATGGGGTGTGTCAGCTAATATGTATGATGCTAGTTAAGCATGCATGTTAATGAAAAGTGGGTGACCATCCCTTGACCCCCAGCTGGTCTGAGCTAGCTTAGCTCAAGGCCCTTTCCAAGTTTTAGTTACTATATTTTTTTCTTCTTCTAAACTCTATTTCTTGGTTAGGAAATTAATCTGAATTTTTATTTTTTAGAGTTGTTTTCCATTATATTTTTGTGTTCATTGTACAGATTGTTCTCTTGCTTTGGTTTATTCTTCAGTAGTTCATTCATGCACGTGTTCCAAGGTTTCTTTTAATTCATCACGTTCATCATATCTTATGCACAGTCATACATCATATGCCACAATTTGTTTGGCAGATGATGGTTTCAGGTTTTGGTTACTGCAAAATTGCTATTATGAACTATATCCTACTTCTGACATAAAACAGAGACATTAATTCCCATAATACCTACCTCAGAGTTTTGCTATAAGGGTCAAAAGCTACAGCTTTTTTTTGTAAGTATGAAAGTCAAATATTATTAAAATATACTTAAATATACTCATACCTTTTAACTACCCCTCACTCTTCTCCCTCTACTTCAGGGAATCCTTAGTGTTTTGCCTATCCCTATAAAGAAACTCACTGCTTCTTTTGTACTAATTTGTCCATCCTTCCAACCATTCATTTGAAATGATTTATTTCATTGAATCCACAAAATTGAAATTAAATATCACCAGGGATTTGGGAAGATTCTTAGTTTTCCCACAAGAAGATCTTCAGATAATGTCAAGCCAAGAGTTATCAGGGCCATGTCATTAACTCCTGGTTGGTGACATACATGTGTCAATATCAGAGGGAGTAAAAAGAACCTCATTATTCTACCGAAAGCATTATAAAGACACTTGAAACAATGACATGTGTCCTTTTTAATGCTTTGCCTTAACTAGAAATGACATATCCTCTGTCAATTGCCCCCAAGGCTGTTCTCCCCATATATATAGTTTATCATATATTGCCTAATGCAGCTGCAGTAGATACTGCAAATAAACTACTGTTGCCAAGCCCCCTTTTTCCCACCCTTTTGAAATCCAAAAGGTCATACTTGGATCTATTGTTTGTGATGAAAAACCTCATCCAAAATTTAATCAAGAACACGGAGATCTCTTAGGATAAGAATGGGAATTTATTCTTTTTGCCTGGAGAACAGGGCGGTCTTCCCCATGACTGATCATGAGGGAGAGGCAAGTTACAAAAGGCAGAACAAGAATTTATACCCTAATGCAGTCAAATCCCTTCCCCCATCTATCCCTTCTCCGATTAGCTGAGAGGTGGGCTCAAGTCTCGGCATAAAAATCTTCCACAATGGAAAACAACAGGGAAGCCTGTCATTATTCCTCAGTGGCTGAGACACAGGCTTACAAAGAACAAGGATGCTGACTGACAGCAAGGGAAAGGGGGAAGGGTCCCAAAGCAAGGGAGGAGGAGTGAGATTGGGCTGTCTCTGACTCCCACTGGCCGGAAGGAGAGGCCCACAGAGGTAGGAAATCAGAATGCCTCCTGAAAGGGCTTGCTGCTGTTTGACAGCAGTAATGGGGGGAGGGGAAAGGTGAAGTAGACAGTCAGAACTGACACCAATTTGGGGCGGCTAGGTGGCACAGTGAATAGAGTACTGCCCTGGAGTCAGGAGGACCTAAGTTCAAATCTGGCCTCAGACATTTAACACTTACTAGCCTTGTGACCTTGGGCAAGTCACTTAACCCCAATTGCCCTCCAAAAAGGAAAAAAAAGGAACTGACACCAATTTATAAGATCCATTCTGAGAACTTTTCAAGTTTTCACTCCCCATACACTATTAATCTTAGTCACCTAAGATCAGGAAAAAATAAATGTAAGAGACAGAAGAAACAATAGTACCATGGATTCATGACCATATGGTGACCTGAGCGCAGGGAACAGGCTACAGGTACTACCTTTCTCCCAACCTCACGTTTACAACAGTTTTTG
Source organism: Petaurus breviceps papuanus (assembly GCF_028583685.1). Classification (NCBI taxonomy): domain Eukaryota; kingdom Metazoa; phylum Chordata; class Mammalia; order Diprotodontia; family Petauridae; genus Petaurus; species Petaurus breviceps. The sequence continues at coordinate 12,114,330 of NW_027185877.1, read as the reverse complement.
CCTTACCACCAGGGAAAAACAAAGAGCTATATACATTTTTTTAAGAATTGTCTTTTGTATTCACATATAGTTTCAGCTTAGCAATCAATTAAAAGGCTTTCCATCATCATACAGTAAGAATTTAACAAATGTCAAAAGGAAGAATTAGGTAATGATGAGGTATTGACCTATCTCTATGCTTCAGCTTTTTGAAAAGGCCAAAGAAATTTGCCCAAATATCTTGGAGAAGATCAGACCTATTTATTCAGATCTCACAAAGCCAGATTTGGGCATCAGCAAAGAAGATTTAGAAGAGCTCCTGAGCCATACCAATATCATCTTCCACTGTGCAGCAACAGTTCGCTTTGATGATCCACTCAGGTACGTTCACATTTTTTTTTCTTTTTAGTTCAGGGTAGAAAATCATAGCCTGAATATAAATGGATGGAGAAATCTATCTACTCCAACAAAATCTGATGTGATATGGCAATCAGGCTTTGAATTAGGCTTCTATATTAAAACAAAACAAAGAGCATTAATTTAGCCAGTGACAGAGACTTTTCTTTTTTCTTTTTTTTTGTTTCACAACTGGGTTAATACCAAGGGATGTGTCCTGTAGTAATATCTCTTTCTTAGATCCCATATACTGTTACTTGTTGTTAAAATCATTTAACCGCCGATTGAGGGCACAAATTAGAATATTTCTTTTTTCCTGAAGGTCAGAATCAAATCATTACCTAAATGTGATTAGAAACTCTCATCATCCTTATCTATTTCACAAATGTAAGAATTATGGTTATGTGAGGGGAAAGAAGGAGATACATAAAGAGATATTGGGAAAGTAGAAATTCTAAAATTTGACAATAAATTGGATATGTGAGATGTGAGTGAGGAGTAGAAGACAACAGTTAAGGCTGTAAGCCTGTGTGGCTGTGAAGTTGGTGGTGCCCTACCCTCAACAGTTCTAGGCAAGCTGGGAAGAAAGAAGGGTCTGAGGAGGAAGATAATGAATTCTGTTTGAGGAAATGCTGATTTTAAGGTGTGCATGGAACCTAAGGAACATTTAATTCTTAATGTCCAAAAAGGAGTTCACGATACAAGACAAAGTCAGCAAAGAGGTTCGGAAGGGATATATAGAATCATCTGTATTGAAATGATAATTAAATCTTGGAAGCTAACTAGATCAGTAAGTGAAATAGTGTAAAGGGAGAAGAGAAAGTAAAAAACACACTCTCTGGGGACATCCAGGTTAGTGGCACGACACGAATGAAGAACTAGCAAAGGAGACTGAAGAAGAATAGTCAGACAAGTAAAATAAAGCAGTGTGGAGAGTACCCAGGAGGAAAAAGTGATCAAAAGTGTCAAAAGTTGCAGGCAAGTCCACAAAGATGAAGACTGAGAAAAAGCTGTAAGATTTGGCAATTAGAGATCATCTATAACTTTGAAAAGGGTGATTTCAGTTGAATGATGCAGTTGGAAGCCAGAGTATATTGTTTAGAAAAAAGTAAAAGAAACTGGTAGTACCCTATATAGTCTGCATTATCAAGAAATTTAGCCAAAAATGGGGGGTAAGATATAAGATAAGGACTAGTGGGGATAGCAGATAAAATGAATTTGGGAGATGGGGGTGGGAGTTAAAGATAAGGGAGGCATGGGCATGTGTGTAAGTGGCAGGGAGCCAATAATTAGGGAGAGATTGAAGATGGGGGCTGTGATAATGGAGGCAGTATACTGTTGAAGCAGTAGGGGATGGGATCAAGAGTTTATTTAGAGGAGTTAGTCTTCAGAAGGAAAAAGATCAATTTTTCATCCAAGCTAGTGTGAAGGAAGATAAAGAGGGATAAAATATTTGAAAATAGGGAAGCTCTTGGTGAATGATTTCAATATTTTAAGTGAAATATGAAGCAAGAGCTGAGGATGAGAAGACAGGGCTTGGAAGACCACACACAGCCTTGAGCAGAAATGAAAAAGTCTGGAACATTACCCTATTGAATGGGATAAAAAATTATTTGGGGGAAATTGAATGTTTGTGTAGCTGTCGGATAACAAAAGTTATGTACACTAAAGTATAAATAGCAAATAAGATACTAATTTCACCAAATGATGGGAACCTTGTAGACAAGTGACAACTACATTGGACTAGGGGACCTGTAAGTCCAAATTTAAGAGACTTTAATTCTAAATTCTAAGCTTCCCCGAGACATATTCAAATCTATAATGCCCTTTATACAAACCTGTTACATTTCCTGTATTCTATTTTCATGATGTTGGAATTGCAGGTGATTTTGCAGATTTGATCAATATTATATTTATATTAAAAGTAGTAGGAAATCTGACTTCTGAGAGCCAAGATAGTGGATGGACCAGTAAACAGCTGCAATTCTCCCATATTTACATCCAGACAACAATACAGTAGAGCCTCAGAACAAATCCTGGAACAGAAGAACCAGCAAAAAGACAGAATGAAACAATTTTTTAGCACAAGAAACTTGAAAGGTCAGCAAGAAAGGTCCATCTCTCTCAGGTAAAAGGGGAGCACAATCCAGGACAGGAAACACAGCACCAAGCCCCACCTCAGCAAGAGATCCTGAGCCCCAGTGTGGTAGAGCAGGCAAACACCAACACCTTTGTTGCCTTAGCATAGCAAAGGGAACCAGCAGACTCCACCTCTGAGAACCACCATAACCCCAGGCAAAGAGGCATCCTCCAGAGGCCTGACCACCATGTGCTTCAAACAAGGAAATGCTGAAATATCCCATCAGACCTTAGCATAGACCACATACCAACACTAGGACCCCAGCTCAGCACCAGGTAAACTACCAGACCCCTACAGCTTCCAGCAGCACCAGCCAAGCCCCCCCAACACCCACCCCCCCAGCACCCCACCAGATACAATGGGCCTCAGGACAACATCAGTGCAGCACCAGGTTAAACAGCCAGAGCCTTCAGCCACTAACAAAAAAAGCAGGAGATAGTGCCCCTGCAACACTGGGAGCAGAGCTCAATTTTTTTTTTCAAATGATTTATTAACTTCTGGTTTACATCATTCATTTCCACCAGATTTTGAGTTGCAAATTTTCTCCCCGTTTTTCCCCTACCCACCGCCCCACAATAGCAGTCCCACAGAATATCCTATCCTACAATCTGATCTCTCCCATATCTTCTCCCATATTCCCTTTGACTTTTCCAGTAGTGAAAGATGGATCTCTATGCCCCAGTGCCTGTATATCTTATTTCCCAATTACATGTAAAATAGTTTTAATAATAGCATATATATATATACACACACACACACACACATATATATATATATATATATATATATATATATATATATATATATATATATATACACACACACACACACACAGAAACATTTGATTTTAAAACTTTGAATTCCAGATTCATTCCCTTCCTCCCTTGTCACCCACCCTTACTGGGAAGATAAGCAATTCAGTATAGATTGTACATGTGTAGCTATGCAAAACATTACCATAGTAGATATATTGTAAAAGACTGATTGTATTTCCCTCCCTCCTATCCCACCTCCCACTTGTTCTATTCTCTACTTTGATACTGTCCCTTTTCAAAAGTGGGTGCTTTCAACTTTCCTCCCCCACCTAGCCTGCCCTCCCTTCCCTTTTTTTTCAAATGCTTTATTAACTTCTGATTTGCATCATTCATTTCCGCAAGATTTTGAGGTACAAATTTTCTCCCTGTTTTTCCCCTACCCACCACTCCAAAATAGCAGCCCCACAGGATATCCTCTCCTCCAATCTGCTCTCTCCCATATTTTCTACCATACCCCTTTTGACTTTTCCAGGGGATCTCTATGCCCCAGTGCCTGTATATCTTATTTTCCAATTACATGTAAAATAGTATTAACAATAGTATATACATATATATATATTTAAACATTTGATTTTAAAACTTTGAATTCTAGATTCATTCCCTTCCTCCCTTGTCACCCACGCTTACTGGGAAGATAAGCAGTACAGTATAGGTTGTACATGTGTGGCTAATGCAAAACAATAACAGTAGATATATTGTAAAAGACTGACTATATTTCCCTCCCTCCTATCCCACCTTCCACTTGTTCTATTCTCTGCTTTGATCCCATCCCTTTTCAAAAGTGGGAGCTTCCAACTACCCCCCTGCACCTGCCCTCCCTTCCATCATCACCCCTCTCATCCCCTTCCCCCACTACTCTCCTGGAGCGTAAGATACCCTGTTTAGTGTGTATTTCATTCTCTCCTCAAGCCAAATTCAATGGGAATAAGGTTGACCCATTCCCTTTTGCCTTCCTATTCTTCCCCTCCATTGTAACCATTTTCCCTTGCCTCCTCTATATGAGATAGTTTACCCCATTCTGTCTCTCCCCATCTCCTCTCATTATATTCCTCTCTCAACTCTTAATTTCACCTTTTAAGTATCATCCCTTCCTGTTAAATTGGTCCTGTGCCCTCTATCTATGTATACCTGTAAACA
>NW_027185877.1:12089439-12109763 GCF_028583685.1 Petaurus breviceps papuanus | reverse complement strand
ACCCCATTCTGTCTCTCCCCATCTCCTCTCATTATATTCCTCTCTCAACTCTTAATTTCACCTTTTAAGTATCATCCCTTCCTGTTAAATTGGTCCTGTGCCCTCTATGTATACCTGTAAACATATATATACCCATTTGATATGTATTCATATGCCCATATACCCTCCTATATATATATATATATATATATATATATTCCCTTCAAATATTTTCATACTGAAAAAGTTTCATAAGTTACACTTATCGTTTTTCTATGTAGGAATGTAAATAGTTCAACTTTGATAAGTTCCTTATGATTTCTTTTTCCTGTTTACCTTCTCATGCTTCTCTTGCTTCTTGTATCTGAATGTCAAATTTTCTGTTCAACTCTGGTTTTTTCAGCAAGAATGCTTGAAAGTCCTCTATTCCATTGAATGACCATATTTTCCCCTGAAACATGAAACTCAGTTTTGCTGGGTAGGTGACTCTTGGTTTTAATCCCAGCTCCTTTGCCCTCTGGAATATCATATTCAAAGTCCTTCGACCCCTCAGTGTAGAAGCTGCCAGATCCTGAGTTATCCTGATTGTGTTTCCACAATATTCAAATTGTTTCTTCCTGGCTGCTTGTAATATTCTCTCCTTGATCTGGGAATTCTGGAACCTGGCTATAATATTTCTAGGAGTTTTCTTTTTGGGATCTTTTTCAGGAGGTGATCGGTGGATTCTTTCAAACTCTATTTTGCCTTCTGGCTCTAAAACATCAGGGAAGTTTTCTTTGACAACTTCCTGGAGGGTGATTTCTAGGTTCTTACTTTGATCATGGCTTTCAGGTAGTCCAATAATTTTTAAATTATCTCTCCTGGATCTATTTTCCTGGTCAGTGGTTTTTCCCATGAGATATTTCACATTGCCTTCTATTCTTTCATTTGTTTGTATCTGTTTAACAGCATCTTGATTTCTCATAAAGTCATTAGCTTCCATTTTCTCCATTCTAATTCTGAAGCAATGATTCTCCTCAGTGAGCTTTTGATATTCTTCTTCCATCTGGCAATTTTAGCTTTTTAAGGCATTCTTCTCCCCATTGCCTTTTTGAGCCTCTTTTGCCATTTGAGTTAGTCTATTTTTTAAGGTGTTATTTTCTTCAGTCAGGTTGTTGACTCTCATTTCATAATTTTCTTGCATCGTTCTCATTTCTCTTCCCAATTTTTCCTCCACTTCTCTTATTTGGTTTTCAAAATCCTTTTTAAGCTGCTCTATCGCCTGTAACCAGCTCGTATTTTCTTAGAAGCTTTTTTGATGCACGAGTACTAACTTCACTGTCTTCCTCCTATTCCACGCTTTGATCCTTTTTTTGTTCTCAAAATAGGAGTGTAAAGTTGAGTTGCTCTGCTTGGTTTGCTTCTTTTGTCTGCTCATGTTTCCACTCAGTCACTTGACTACTGTAGGAATCTGCTACCAGACAGGGGGGCTTCATCCCAAACACTGGGGCTTTCTGAGTTGTTGAAGGTATTAGTTTGGTGCCCTCTCTGAAGCCTCCCCACACTTTGGCAAGCTGGTCATACACCCCAGGACCTCCCCCCTAGACCGCAATCCAGATTCAATCAGGTAAAAGCAAGAGCAATTACCCTGATTACCCATCAGACTGGTTGCTTGGTCCCCCTACACTCTTCAGGCCAGGAGCTGAAGCAGCCACGTGCCTTCTCACCCCGGGGGCAAAGGCCTACAGCACTCCCAATTACTGGATCCCAAAGTCCACACTACACTGACGTCTCACTTTGTTCTTAGCATCTATGTGTTGATAATTCTGGAAACCGCCACAGCTGCTGGTGATCTGAAGTCCCTCCAGCCGGTGGTTTGTCAGGCCTGCCCTGGGGCTAAAACCTCTGGGTACGGAGCTGGGCTTAGTTCCCAGAGTGCTGTGCTGGCCAATTCCTTCCAGCCTGCTGGGCTGTCCTCAGCGGGAGGTTAGCTTCTCTGTGTCATTTTGTGGGTTCTATAGCTCCAAAGTTTGTTCAGAGTCCCCTTTTACATGAATTGGGGGAGGTGGAAGCCGGAGGCCCACGGAAGTCCTGTTTATGCTCCACCATCTTGACTCTGCTCCCGGAGCTCAAATTAAAAAAAAAAAAAAAAAGGAAAAGGCAAAAAAAGATAAGCAAAAAAAAAAATCTGACCATAGGAAGTTATTATGGTGACAGGGAAGACAAAGAGACAAACTCAGGAGAGGACAACAATGATGACAAAATATCTATGGGAAAAACCCCAAAGAAAAATCTGAAGGGGTCTCAACCCCAGAAAGATCTCATGGAAGAACTCAAAAAGGAACTTCAAAATCATATAAAAGAGATAGAAGAAAAATTGGGAAAAGAAATGAGAGTGATGCAAGAGAATTATGAAGAGACAACAGCTTTGAAAACAGCTTAAAAAAGTAGAACTGGCCAAATGGAAAAGGAGATACAAAAATCTGCTGAAGAAAACAACTCTGTAATCTGTACAATTGGCCAAATGGAAAAGAAAGTACAAAAGCTAACGGAAGAAAACAACAACTTAAAAGTCAGAATTGAGCAAATGGAAGCAAAATCTGGCAGAAATTAATTATGTAAATCAGAAGTTAATAAAGCATTTGAAAAAAAATTTAATAAATGCTCAAAATTTTTCTTGATATATAATTGGGAAAAATAATATTTAAAATTTAAAAATCTAAAAAGTAGTAGGAAATCTTTCTTCCCTTTCCTCTCATGCTTATCATTAAGACTTAATGGTGTTTCAGGAAGTGGCTCATGTTTATTAAGTATATTGTCATCATGCAAATATTAAATACAATATTTTTCAGGTATGATCTACATTATGAAAGTCTGTGTGGTATTATGAATAGAGATCTGCCTTTGAAGGAACCCAGGAAGACTTGGGTTCAAGTTCTCCCTCTAACAATTCCTTGATTGCAAGTCACAACCTCTCAGTACTCTAGGCAAGTTTGTAATTCAAATTGCAGAGAAGGTACCAATTTGTATTTGTAGAGGAAATTTCTTCATCTGGAAGTCCTTATACCAAAGTGATCAAAGGTTCAGCCCCTATATATAGTCTTTATATAATTGATATTAGTATTTACTTGGTTCAGCTTTTATGTAAGTTGACTACTGCAGTAGCCAGCATTACAGGAATACAAAAATACCAACTGAACCCCTTTGGTTTTCTTTCTTCCTAATGTCCTCTAGACATGCTTTGCAACTCAACGTCATTGCGACCCAGCAGCTTCTGCTGATGGCCAGCCAGATGTCAAAGCTTGAAGTCTTCATTCATATCTCCACTGCCTATTCAAACTGTAACCTGAAATACATTGATGAAGTTATCTACCCATGTTCTGTGGAACCCAAGAAACTGATTAATTCAGTAGAGTAAGTTGTATCCAATATGATTTTCCCCACCCTATCTGTTTTTTCTATAGAAATTCTCTCCTACCACCACCCTCCAACACTATAGTTATTTATGTAAGATTCCCTTCATTGATGCTAGCTAGTTCTATCTACCTTGCCATAGCCTATGGCCTCTCCTGTTTCAGTGAGGGAAAAATAATTTGGGGTATGTGAGTATAAGGAAAGAGAGCTGGAAAAGAATTAACAAAATTTCAAAAGAAAGGCTTAAGTTTCCAAAGATCACATGAGGCACTTTGAAAGTGCCAGAAAAGGCAGTAATTCTACATTTTCTAATGAATTTAGTATGTCCCCAAAAAGATGAGATAAGATTGCTTAATAAGTGATAAGTGAGAAATATAACAAGAAAAATAATACTAACTATAACCAAAATAATTTCTCCTAAGAAAGGGAAGGGATTTCCTTTATCCTCTTTTTATAAAGCTGATTTTCAATTTTAGTATATTGGGGGAAAGCCATCATGCCCCTGACCTATTTAAGTGCAGTAATCTTTACTTTCCCTCTAACTATTCAGGAAAAGTAGCTCTCTCTTTCTTTCATCCTCTCCAGGGATCACTTTCTTCTAGAGATGTTTGCTTGCTCTCAGAAACATATAGTGTTTCCGCATCCGATCTCTTTCCTGCTTTTCTCTACTATCTGTGCTTCTATAATAAGGTGACTTTATTCTTAAATGTTCCTAGAGAATGTAGAAAGAATTCAAAAGCATGATTAATTGGCCATTTCAACATGAAGTTGTTTTAAATTGCAGTTTCATTTATTATTATTCCCAAAATTACAAACTGAATTCAGGCAAAATAATCCAGTTCAATCAATACAAATGTAATCATTTGTACAGATATAAGGATAAAGCTTTCACTTTTCACTCAAAAATATCTAGGACATTATAGAATCAAAGTTATCTAATGACCCTAGAGGACACTTAAAAATGTGAATTATTTGCGTAATTGGGAGCACACATCTATATTTTAAGGTTAGGCAAAACATCCTATGAATCCACTGCTTGTCAAGATGTTAAATGACTTGGCTGGAAAAGAAGAAGTTGCTATCTGAGTCCCTATGTCCATATTGCAAGGAAAGCTCTTAACACATTCTTGAATTAATTATTCAAATTAATTAAATTAATTCAAATATTTAATGATTGTTATCAACAAATTGATTGTTTTTGTTTTACCAGTTTTATTTTCCAAGTTATGGCTGGATATTTGATGTATGTGACATGTAAGTTTCCTGCTCTGAGTGCTATTAGAAAATAGCTAAACTCCTGTCAGTCTTGATTGATTACTTTCTTTCTTCCTTCCCCACTAGAGTCCCTTTGCCCTGCCAACTCTCAGTTCCCTTCCTGTCAACAAAAAATCTAGAAATACTAGATCTAGATCTAGAAATACTCATTTTCACAGAATTACCTTACTTCTTAACTATACCAAAAAAAAGTGACAGGCACTTTTCTCAGGACACAAGTACAAAAAGGAAAAAATTATTGCCCTCAAGGAGCTCACATTATATGAGAAAAAAAGAACATATAGTAGAGTGATATAATTTTTATTTATTATGTTAATATATATAATATATATGTAAAACATATATATAAATATATTTTTATATGTATATATATTTACATATAAATACAAGTTAGTTTGGGGAGGGAAAGTGGTAACAGCTGGAAGGAATCAGAAAAGGCTGTATATAAAAAGTAGTTCTTTTTTTTTCCTTTCTTTGAGGGCAATTGGGGTTAAGTAACTTTCCCAAGGTTACACAGCTAGTTTTTTTGTGTGGGTGTTAAGTGTATGAGGCTGGAACCGAACTCTGGTCCTCCTGATTCCGGGGCCAGCACTTTTACTCACTACTCCACCTAGCCACCCAAAAAGTAGTTCTTGAGCTAAGTATTGAAGGAAACCAGGTATTCCAAGAGAGGTGAAGAAGAAGGCATGGTGCTGTTGATAGTAATAGGGAAGTTTGGAAAAGTAGTAAATTTGAGGGGATTGGTAAAGATAATAAGTCTGGTTCTGGATATATTAAGTTTGAGATGCCTGTGGGACCTCTAGTTCAAAATGTTCAATGGGCTGTTGTTAATATAAGAGTGGAGCTCAGGACAGTGATCAGAGCTGCATATAATAAATCTCTAAGTCATCTATATAGAGATGGCAATTGAATTGATAGAAGGTGAGGAGATCACTGGGAAAGAGTCTATAGAGAGAAAGGAGGAGCCCAGGATAGAACCTTTAGGTCTACCCACAGTTAGCTGGCATGACTGAGTTAGTAAAGAAGAGTGAGGAACAATCAGGTAAATAGGAGAACCAGGAGAAAGCAGTTTCATAAAAACTCAAGAGTATCCGGTGTCCAAGAGTAAACAATGTCAAATGCAAAGGAGGTCTCAATGAAAATGAAAATTGAGAACATGTTAGATCTTGCAAATAAGACATCTTTGGTAACCTTTGGTAACTGAGTGCAATTTCAGTTGAATGATGGAGTTGAATGCCAAGTTGTATATAATTAAGAACAGAATGAAAAGAAAATAAGTGGAGCCACTAAACATAGATTTTTTTTTCGAGGAGTTTGGCTGAGAAACGGACATGATCTATGGAATGAGAGTTATAGGATGGTAGTTTAAGAGGAAGGTAGTATCTAGTGAAGGTTTTTTAAAGAACAAAGGAGAACTGAGTGTATTTGTAAGGAGGAAGGAAAGACCAAACAGAAATTAGAGAGAAGGGAAATGATAGTGGGGGCAATCTACTGGATAATTTGAGAAAGGATGAGATTGAAGATGAATATAAAGGAGTTGACCTTGGTAAGAAGTTTAAGAGTTTTAAAGTAAAGAAACAAATTGTGGAGGATAAAATTGAGGAGTTATGAAATGAAGAGGGCAGAAGAGGGAGTTCTTGGCAAATAGTCTAGATTTTTTTTCTTAAGTATGAGGTGAAGGCCTTAACTCAAAGGGTGGGTATAAGAGGTGGCATTAGTGACATAAAAAAAAAAGTTTGGTATAGCCATTGTGAGAATGAAATACAGAATTAGTTAATGGTGTCCTACTGCATTAAGTTAAAATTAGATAACATAAATTTGGAATGGATTCAATCAACATAGTTGCATTACTTCTTTCGGCTATGTTCAATAGCATATGAGTAGGAGTGGAAGGGGTAGATGGTAAAAAGAATCTAGGGTTGAGGTGTGACCTCATGTGTACAAGCAGGAATGCAACAGGACAATGAAGCAAGGCATTCAAGTGTTAAGAATAGTGAAGAATTAAAGCTGATCACTAGGGAGTTGAAGATAGGAAGGTAGAAGAGAGTAGTAAGAGCACAGATGTTGGGCTGGCAAAATACTGAGGGGTGGAGAGATTGTAGGGTACAATAGGAAGTAAGAATAGGTTCAGGAGTAATAAAGCATAGAGAGGAATGGAATGACAGGAGAATGTAATCTATTCCTCTTCATGAATTTGGTTTTTTGTTCAGTCTTTTGTTCAGACTCTTAAGACTGAATAGTCATGTCCAATTCTCTGTGACCACATGGACCATACACCAGAACCCTCTATCCTCCACTATCTGTCAAAATTTGTCTAAGTTCATGGTGTCATTATTTCCATGACACTATCTATCCATCTCATCTTATATCAAGGTATTTTCCAATGAGTCCTGTCTTCTGATTATGTGGCCAAAGTATTTCAGCTTCAGTATCTGACCTTCCAGTGAATAGCCTGAATTAATTTCTTTAAGTATTGACTTACTTGATCTCCTTGCTATCCAAGGAACTCTCAAAAATCTTCTCCAGCACCACAATTCAAAAGTGTCAATTCTATAGTACTCAGTTTACTTTATAGTCCAACTCTCACAGTCATACATTGCTACTGAAAAAACCATAGCTTTGACTATAGGGACCTTTGTAAGCAAGATGACATCTCTGCTTTTTAGTATGATGCCTAGATTTGTCATAGCTCTCCTAAGGAGCAAGTGTCTTTTAATATCATGGATGTAGTCACTGTCTTCAGTGATCTTTAAGCCCAAGAATATAAAATCCAAAACTTCTCCAATTTCTCCTTTCTCCATGTGCCAGGAAGTGATGGTACCAGTTACCAAGATCTTAGGTTGTTTTATGTTAAGCTTCAAGCCAACTTTTACACTCTTCTCCTTCACCCTCATCAAGAGGCTTCCTAATCTCTTTTTACTTTCTGCCATCAGAGTAGTACCATCTCCATATCTTAGATTGTTAATATTTCTCCCAACAACCTTAATTCTAGCTTTTGATTTCATCCAGCCTGGCATTTAGCATCATGTACTCTGCATGTAAGTTAAATAAATACGGTGACACTACACAGTCTCATCATGTTTCTTTTCCAGTCTTAAACTTGTGAGTTGTTGCATGCTCAGTTATAACTATTGCTTTCTGACCTGCATACAGGTTCTTCAGGAGACAAGTAAGATGATCTGGTACTCACATCTCTTTGAGGACTTGCCACATTTTGTTTTGATCCACACAATCAAAGGCTTTACTGTAGTCAATGAAGTAGAAGTAGATTTTTTTCTGGAATTCCCTTACTTTCTCCAGTCAGTGTTGGCAATTTGGTCTCTAGTTCCTCTGCCTCTTTGGGAACCAGCCTGCTCTTCTGGTAATTCTCAGTTCACATATTGCTGAAGCATAGCTTATAGAATCTTAAGTATGACCTTACTGGTGAAATGAGCACAATTGTTAAGTAATTTGAACATTCCTTGGCATTGCCCTTCTTGAGGATCAGGACATAAACTGATCTAGTTCCAAAATTTTCATCACTTCATGGCTAAACTTCTAGTAATGAGCACTCAGATGGACTGATAAAAGACATTTAAAAAGATATATCCCTAGGCCAATGAATAAAATCTTTCCAGATTGCTAAGACCTTATAAATTTGTGTTCTTTTAGTATAACCTTCGATATTTTAAGGTCATCTAGATACCAGGATTAAGCATTATATCAGTAGGATTTCATAGAAGAGTTAAAGTTTTTGCCATATTCACAATTCCTATGTAGATCCACCAGTGTTCTGTTTCAAACAATAGTGGACATACAGCCTTCTCAGAACAGAATCATGCCCTAATTTATACATTTTTTCTGTAATAGAATTACAGGATTTTTAGAAGTTGAAAAAACCTTAGAGATAACAATGATGATGGTAGATAGCATTTATGTTACATTTAAAGATTTTCAAAATTCTTTACAAATATTATTGAACTTTTATCCTTACTATTATTCTCATTTTACAGAAGAAGAAACTGAGGCAAACAGGTTAAGTTACTTGTTCATAGTCATATCTGGATTTTAACTCAGGTCTTCCTGACTGTAAGTCAAATGTTTAATCCTCTGCACTACCTAATTGGCTCTAGTTTATAATATTTTTATCATTAGATATCTTCAGTTGGTGTGTATCTATCTAATTCTGAATTAAGCATATTTGGTGAGTTGGAATCCTGTATAAAAACTTGATTAATGTTTAAATTGATCAACACATCCTAATTGACAAGTTCAGCCCAATTATGTCTATTTAGTATAAAGGCTTCATATGGATAGTCACTTAATATGCTACTTCTTCAAGAATACATTTCATTGATGTGAGCAGATCACAACTCCTTTGCAACTAAATAGATAGTCTTCATGAGTGTTGTAGCCAAAAATTAACAACCATGTAACCAGTCTTCTGACAGACACAAAATCTGCTGCTAGGGTTGTATTAAAAGATGTTTAAAGTTTGCTGTATGTCAGACATGGTACAAGTAATTTATTTTTGCACTCAAAAGAAATGCTACACTAAGACTCATAACCAAACATTTGACAAAGCAGAAACTTAAAACTAGATTCAGTGATTTAAAGGATAATTTCTATTACAATTTGCAGGGAGGCTGATACTTAAAGCCCATCAGAACATAAAGCAGTTTGTAAGACTATTAATTAAGCGTTTTACATTTCACCTTGAATCTGTACTGAACAAACAACTCCCAATACATATTTGCTAAGTGACCAGGCTAGGGTCAATCCTCATGTCAGTGGCTATCCTCTGTAAGGGCTTTGAAGTAATTGCTGGGAACTCTTCCCTTGCTACCATTTAGCTCCAATTCAAAGGGGTTTTTGCATCTCTTAAACTCACAAATTCATCTTCCAGCCTGGACACATCTGTCTTAGGATATTTGTTTGTCTAAGATCAGGAAATAGAAAAAATAAATAATTTTTACATAAAAATAAATAAATTTTTATAAAAATATTTTTTAATTTAAAATAGAAAAAAAAATTAAAAAGCAGCCTAAACCCAGGTTAGATTAGCCTAGGCCCTATGTTTTAAATGCCATGTACTCACAGCCTTAAGGGTGTGAAGATGATAAGTCACCTTTCTCCTACTCAGGAAGCAACTCAACAGTTCTGATGGTGACTCCTTTTTATACATTCTCTGAGTCATCTGCTATTCTAGCTCTAAAAGCAACTCTGTCATCTCAAAATATAAGTCCTTTAGCACTTGTATCCATGTGGTCAAGCAGGACCAGAAATAAGAACTATGAACTACTCCATGGGATGACCTCGTTTAGGTTAATTCAGTCTCGCTACATAGAGAAGGAGAAATATCAATTACAACACTTAATTTTCTTTTTCCTTCTGTGACTCAATTTAGACAGCATATTGATAACAGTTAAGAATTAGTTATCCTTATATCTATATGATTTCATTTTTCCTGACCTTAATTATGGGTCCTAGCAAAGTATGTAGAATAGAATAGAAAATTTTCATAGATGCCAAAAGACCCAGAGATAGACAATTCATTGGGCCTTTATTTCCAAGCCTTTCTAATACAGAATGTCTTGCTAGATTTGTGTTTACTGGCATAACCTCTGAGAATACAGTTTCACTCCCATGCTATGATAAGGCATTGGAAAGGCATTATAAAAGACAAAAAAAAGTTGGACTAAAGTTAGAAACATAGTAATCTTTCCTTAATCCATATTCATGCTATTACAACCAAAGCTTTGCAACAGAAGGGTTTATCTGTTTCCGACTTATAAGATAATGTATTGGGGAGGCTAGGTGGCACAGTGAGTGCTGGCCCCAGAGTTAGGAGGACCTGAGTTTGGATCTGGCCTCAGACACTTAACACACACACACACACACACACACACACACACACACACACACACACACAAACCTAGCCATGTGACCTTGGGCAAGTCACTTAACCCCAATTGCCCTCCAAAAAACAAAAAAAAAGATAATGTATTGATGTGCTTTGTACAGACTGTATGTCAACTGTGCTCCTCACCATTGTCACCATCGTCATTCCATTATTATCTTATTCAATGGATTTCAGAGAGAAACATTCCTGGAACAAGTCACCATCCCGCTATCACTATGTTATGTTTAATAAATTGTTACAAAGGATAAAAAATAATTTAATTTTCATAGCTGAATAAAAATATTAAAATCAAGTTTATCTTCTATAAGGTGACTGTCTGCATCCTCAGTATGATAATAGCTGCAGGCACGATGATGAGTGATAAATAACTCATCCTATTCCTGCAAGAGTTTTACTATTGTAAGACGAATGCACATTATTCAATAAAGTGGTAGGAACCATGAAATATATCACTATAGGTTGCAAAAAAATTAGCATCTGATGGATACTGAGAAAGACATGATCAGATGGCTAGAAATATGTAGCAGAAGCTCACTATCCTTTATCAAGTAACATGTTATTATTATTAAAGCAATATTATTATTCTTTCTCTCATCTTATCTTTTAAATGTAGGCCAGAGTAAAACCATCCTGGGAGAAGCTACTGTCCTATTATCTTTTATATTTTATATTCTATAAATTATTATAATGGTAGATAAACTAACTGGTGGGGGGGTGGTTATGTTTGACTAAATGTTAGACTATAAATATCCTCTGTAGGCTGACCGAAAATGGCCTTAGTGCACCTCCAGTGACAAGGCAACAGGATTACTATGTACCTCATCCTGTTCTCATAGGATTGTTATCTCCCCTCCATCTTTATAAATCTTTTGAAATCTTGATTATTTAGTATGCCAACATTTATTAAAGATGTTACTCTTAAGGTCTTATGTAATAGTGTTATGTCTAGGCAACTGTGAGCAACAAATATTCCAGTCTATGATAATGTTTTGGTCTCACTATAGATTTTATTGATTGAGTTCTCCAATACAATGTGAGTATTTAATATAAGCCTATATTTTTAGTATAGGAATTTGTTATCTTTCAATACAAAGATAATTAAATTCTGACATACAATTCTAAGATTATGCTTTGCTTTTTGTTGTTCATTCAGTCATGTGACCCCATACTTTGAATGCCATAGACTATAGCACTTCTCTGTCCTCCAGTATCTCTCAAAGTCTGTCCAAGTTCATATATGTTGTCTGTATGACACTATCTATCCCTGTCATATTCTGCCATCCCCTTTTCCTTTTGCCTTCAATCCTTCCCAACATCAGGATCTTTTCCAATTAAGTCCCATCTTCTCATTTTGTTGCCAAAGTACTTAAACTTCAGCTTCAGTATCTGATCTTCTAGTGAATAGCTTCAATTAATTTCTTTAAGTATTGACTGATTTAATCTCCTTTCTGTCCAAGGTATTCTCAAATGTCTTTTCCAGTACAGCAATTCTGTGGTTGATTCTGTGGCACTCGGCTTTCCTTACAATCCAGATCTCACAGCCATATATTGCTAATGAAAAAACAAAACTTTGACTGTAAGGGGTGGTGTCTCTGCTTTATTTCATGATAGTTGTTACCAGACTTGATGCTTGATTATTAAAATAGTGTTAAAACAAACAGTTATAGGAGATAGGTTTTAACTCAGTACAAAGAATACTTTTCTACCTATTTAAGTTATCCATAAATGAAACAGGTTATTTTGCTGCGGTAAAGAGCATCCTGCCATTTGAAGGTGGCAGTAGTAGTCTGAATGTTCAAGGAGTAAAATTGTAGGTCATGTACCCTACAGTGGATGGGAGACTGCGCTCTCTCTTTGTCTATAGATATAAACATATAAACAAACAAATATACATATATGTATACAACAGAATATGTACATATCTTACATTGTGTATGTATATTATATATGTACACACATGCAAATATACATATATGTGGTACATACATACGTAATACTGGAAATGTGCCCCTGAGCATATCACTTAATCCCTGAAGACCCCCAGACAACTCTATAAGAGTAGGAGACTCGTGGAACTACTGAACACATACAGTTATCCTGTCAACATCACAGGGTAGTTAGGGGTGTGGTATGCCACTGCAATCTGGAATATCCAGATAAAATTTTTTGACTCTCCCTTTGTACCAGAGAAAAAGTCTGAATTTTTTTCTTTTTCTTTTATGGGGTGCTTATGATACCTTATTGTAAAACTTGGGTTTATATTATACAATACTATATACATATACACACACACACACACATACACACATACATACATACATACATATATATAAAATGCATTTCTGAGTTTCTAAACTTTTTCTGCTGGTCTTCACATGTCATCTGAGGTTTCTGCAAAAATCAGGCCTTCAATGTATCAAAATTGTAATGGGGAAAGTCACAATGTGGAAGGGATAATTATCTTTCACATTCACCTCTGATCTATATACTATCTGTGCAGCAACTCAATGTCCAAAGCTTTAGGCTATCCATAGTTTGTTTTCCTGATGATTTTCATCTCCTCTGAGATTGTACTTATTAGGTTCCACTTTATTTTCAAATGAGGAAGACAAATGTATAATTCTGCACTTTGCCTCACAATATTTCCAGGATAAAAGACGGGCATTGTTACCGTTTTTGCAAAGAGACAGTGAATAGCCAAGAGAGAGATGAGAGTTATTTTGGAAATGATTGGATTCTTGATTCTAAGATTTCATGAAACTAAAATTCTCTGAATCAGGTTAACCCACTGAAGCATATGGAGTAGGGAAAACCGATCATATCATATGAGGACTGATCCTTCCTACTACGTAGCACCTAGAACTCAATGTGTGGTCTGATGAAGGCACAGTACAGCAAGACTAACCTCACTCTCACTTTAAACACTATTCTCCCAATGCAGTCCAGGATTATATTAGCTTTTTTGGCTGCCATATCATATTGAGATTGCAGTCTACAAAAAATGTCAAATTTTTGTGCCTTACTTGTTTTGTACTCATGAAGCTGATTTTTTAGAACTGTGTAAGACTTTTTACATTTGTCTCTATTATGTTTCATCTTATTAAATATGTGCTAGCCTGTTAGGGTCTTTTTGTATTCTGTCTCTGTTTTCCAATATGTATTTAGACACTCCTTCCAGTTTTGTGTCAATAGCAAAATTTTAAAGTGGATCATCTATGCAAAAGCATATCTAAGACACTGATGAAAAAAATTATAATATAAGTTGATAATGTATGATAATTGATTATACTTTTTAGAGTCCCTTTAATTTATAAATGAAGTAGATAAATGTATACATCTGAACTTGGCCTCACAATATTTCAAAGTTACAAGACAGGTATTATTACCATTTTTGCACAGAGACACTGAATAGCCAAGGAGAAAGTGAGAATTTAGAAGTAAACATAACTAAAAATCCTTTATGGCATAATAAACCTGAGTCTTATGCTCTGGCCCAGACTTGCTATGTCCCCATCTCAGAATGCTAGGCATATTCTGAAGGTTTAGAGGAATTTCTTCTCTAATGTTTGAGCCCCAAAGAGTTCTGCTCATTGCTTTTTAAAATTTTTTTTAAAATCAAATGCTTTGTTAACTTTTAGTTTACATCATTCATTTCCACAAGATTTTGAGTTACAAATTTTCACCCCATTTTTCCCCTACCCACCACCTCAAAATAGCGATCCCACTGGATGTCCCCTCCTCCAGTCTGCTCTCTCCCATATCTTCTACTATACCCCCTCCGACTTTCCAGTAGGGCATGGTGGATCTCTATGCCCCAGTGCCTGTATATCTTATTTCCCAGTTACATGTAAAATAATATTGATGATTGTGTGTATACATATAATTGTATGTATATAAATCAAATGTTTAAACATACACACACATACATATATATATATATATATATATATATATGTTTTTAAAATCTGATTTTAAAACTTTGAATTCCAGATTCATTCCCTTCCTCCCTTATCACCCACCTTTACTGGGAAGATAAGCAATTCAATATAGGTTGTACATGTATAGCTATGCAAAACATTTCCATAGTAGATATATTGTGAAAGACTGACTATATTTCCCTCCATCCTATCTCACATCCCACTTATTCTATTCTCTACTTTGATACTGTCCCTTTTCAAACATGGGTGCTTCCAACTTCCCTCCCCCCCCCCAAGCCTGCTTTCCATCATCCCCCCTCTCATCGCCTTCCCCCCTACTCTCCTGTAGGGTGAGATACCCTATTTAGTGTGTATGTCATTCCCTCCCTAAGCCAAATTCAATGAGAATAAGATTGACCCATTCCCTTTTGCCTTTCTGTTCTTCCCCTCCATTCTAACCATTTTGCCTTACTGCTTCTATATGAGGTAGTTTACCCCATTATGTCTCTCCCCATCTCCTCTGGTTATATTCCTCTCTCACCTTTTAATTTCACTTTTGAAGTATCATCCCTACCCATAATCTCTATGTATGTATACCTGTACACATATATACAAACATTCACATATGTATTCATATGCCCATATACCCTCCTATATAGACATATATGTATGTGTATATGTGTGTGTATGTGTATACATTTCTATTTCCTTCAATTATTCTCATACTGAGAAAAGTTTCATAATTATTGTTTTTTTATTATTAATATTAAATATCAAACAAATATTAATATTAAACAATTACAATTATTGTTTTTCCATGTAGGAATGTTAATAGTTCACCTTTGATAAGTTCCTTATGATTTCTTTTCCCTGTTTACCTTCTCATGCTTCTCTTGCTTCTTGTATTTGAATGTCAAATTTTCTATTCAACTCTGTTTTTTTTTTCATCAAGAATGCTTGAAAGTCTTCTATTCCACTGAATGACCATATTTTCCCCCTGAATCATGATACTCAGTTTTGCTGGGCAGGTTATTCTTGGTTTTAGTCCCAGCTCCTTTGACCTCCAGAATATCATATTCCAAGCCCTTCGATCCCTTAGTGTAGAAGCTGCCAGATCCTGTGTTATCCTGATTGTGTTTCCACAATATTCAAATTGTTTCTTCCTGGCTGCTTGTAATATTCTCTCCTTGATCTGGGAATTCTGTAACCTGGCTATAACATTCCTAGGAGTTTTCTTTTTGGGATCTTTTTCAGGAGGAGAGCATGGATTCTTTCAACCTCTATTTTGCCTTCTGGTTATTTTCTATAACATCAGGGTAATTTTCCTTGAGAATTTCTTGAAGGATGATTTCTAGGTTCTTTTTTTTTTATTATTATGGCTTTCAGGTAGTCCAATGATTTTTAAATTATCTCTCCTGCATCTATTTTCCAGGTCAGTGGTTTCCCGATGAGATATTTCACTTTGCCTTCTATATTTTCATTTGTTTCAATCTGTTTAATAGTATCTTGATTTCTCATAAAGTCACTAGCTTCCATTTGCTCCAATCTAATTCTGAAGGAATGATTCTCCTCAGTGAGCTTCTGAGATTCTTTTTCCATCTGGCAAATTTAGCTTTTTAAGGCATTCTTCTCCTCATTGCCTTTTTGAGCCTCTTTTGCCATTTGAGTTAGTCTATTTTTTAAGGTGCTATTTTCTTCAGTCAGGTTGTTGACTCTCATTTCATAATTTTCTTGCCCCATTCTCATTTCTCTTCCCAATTTTTCCTCCACTTCTCTTATCTGGTTTTCAAAATCCTTTTTAAGCGCCTCTATCGCCTGTAACCACCTTGTATTTCTTGGAAGCTTTTGGTGCAGGAGTTCTGACTTCAATGTCTTCCTCCACTTCCATGCTTTGATCCTTTTTGTCCCCCAAATAGGAGTGTAAGGTTGGATTGCTCTGCTTGATTTGCTTCCTTTGCCTGCTCACGTTGCCACTCAATTACTTGGGCTTTTTGCCACAGTAGGACTCTGCCACCAGACAGGGGAGATTCGTCCAAATGCTGGGGTTTTCTCAGCTACTGAAGGTATTAGTTGGATGCCCTCTCTGAAGCCTCCACAAGCTCTGGCAAACTGGTCACATGCCCCAGGACCTCCACCCTAGACTGCAATCTGGATCCAAGCATGTTAAAGCAAGAGTGATTACCCCTCAGACTGGTCGCTTGATCCCCCTACAGTCTGCAGGCCATGAGCTGAAGCTGCCATATGGCATGGTGGCAGCTGCGCCAGAGCACCTCAGTAGCTTCTTGCACCAGGGGCAAAGGCCAACCTCACTCCCAACTACTGGATCCGAAAGTCCACACTGCACTGACCGCTCACTTTGTCCTTAGCAAATATTTATGTATTGATAATTCTGGAAACCGGCAGGGCTGGGCTCGGCTCCCAGAATGCTGCGGTGGCCGATTCCTGCCAGTCTGCCAGGCTGTCTTCAGTGGGAGGTTAGCTTCTCTGTGTCATTTTGTGGGTTCTATAGTTCCAAAGTTCGTTCAGAGTCACCTTTTACATGAATTGGAGGGGGTGGGAACTAGAGCCTTGAGGAGGTCCTGTTTCTACTCTGCCATCTTGACTCTGCCCCCTGCTCATTGCTTTTTGTATTTTTTTTAAACTTTTTCCAAATACATGTAAAAAACATTTTTGACATTTAAAAAAAATTGAATTCCAACTTCTCTCCCTCCATACCCATTTGTAAGATGACAAACAATTTGATATAGATTATACATGTGCAGTCATGTAAAACATAATTCTATATTAGTAATATTGAGAGATTAGACACATACCAAAAAATATGAAAAAATAAAGTAAAAAATAGTATGCTTCGATCGGCATTCAGACTCCATCAGTTCTTTGTCTGGGGATTGATAGCATTTTTCATCACAAGTCCTTTCGAATTGTCTTGGAGTTTTTGTATTGATGAGAATACCTAAGTAATTCACAGTGTAGTGCATAACTGTGTACAATGTTCTACTGGTTTTGCTCATTTCACTTTGCATCAGTTCATTAAGTTTGCCATGTTTTTCTCAAATCTTTCTGCATGTAATTTCTTATAGCACAATAATATTCCATCACAATTATATACTACAACTTGTTCAACCATTCCCCCAGTTGATGGATATCCCTTCAATTTCCAATTTCTTGCCACCACAAAATGAGTTGCTGTAAGTATTTGTGTACATGTAGGTTCTTTTCCATGTTTTTCAACTCTTTGGTAAACAGATCTAGTAGTGCCATTACTAGGTCAAAGGGTTTAATAGCCCTTTGAGCATAGTTCCAAATTACTCTTCCAGTTCAGTACTCCACCAACAATGCCTTAGTGTTCCACTTTTCCCACATCCCTTCCAACATTTGTTATTTTCCTTTTCTGTAATATCTGCTGATTTGATAGGTGTGAATGGCACCTCAGAATTGCTTTAATTTGCATTTCTCTAATCAATAGTGATTTAGAGCATTTTTTCATATGACTATAGATAGCTTTGGTTTCTTCATCTGAAAACTACTTGTCCACATCCTTTGACCATATTCTTATAAATGTGATTTATTTGTCTATACATTTGAAAAATTAAAATTTTCATCCCAGTCTTCAGCTTTCCTTCTCATCCTGCAAAAATTTTGTGCAAAATCTTTTTAATTTAATATAATCAAAAATATTCATTTTGTATCCCATAATTCTCTCTATCTCTCATTTGGTCATAAATTCTTCCCTTATCTACAGATCTGACAGGTAACCTATTCAATGCCTCCCTGATTTGCTTATGGCATCACCTTTTATGTTTAAATCATATACCCATTTTGACCTTATCTTGGTATATGTTGTGAAATGTTGGTCTACATCAAGTTTCTGCCAAACTGCTTTCTAGTTTTCCCAACAAGTTTTGTTAAATAGTGAGTTCTTGTCCCCAAAGCTTGGGTCTTTGTGTTTATGAAACATGATGGTCATTACCATGGCTACCTATTGCACATTGTGTACCTAATCTATTCCACTGATCTACCCTTCTATATTTTAGCCAGTACCAGATTATTTTGATGATTACTGCGTTATAATAAAATTTGAGATCTAGTACTGCTAGGCTACCTTCCTTCACATTTTTTTCATTAATTCCCTTGATATTCTTAACTTTTTGTTCTTCCAGATTAATGTTGTGATTTTTTTCTAGCTCTATAAAATAATTTTTAGTATGTTGGTATGGCACTGAGCAAGTAAATTAATTTAGATAGAATTGTCACTTTTATTATACCACAAGTTTATGGGGATGATGGTTTGTAAGAGCTGCTCTTGCTATGCCATTTGGGTAAATGCCTTTGCTGAAGACCAGTTATATCTACAGGCTAATTGTGAATGACAAACACAGCAGTAGGAGCTCATGAGATACAGTTGTAGGAGTAGCCACCCACAGGGTTACCCTTTAGAACCCAAGCAGCCCTTCTAAAAATCCAATCTGTAAACTGACTAGTGGGAGTTAGATACAATAATTCTATGGTTTTTAGTGACTTGTTAAGGGACATGAAAGTAAATAGTAGAGTCATAATTGAAATTTAGACAATCTCACTTCAACTCTAGCATCCTATGGTTCTGTTTTGTGTGTGTGAGTCTTGAGTCTTTTCTCTCCAATATGGCCTTAAGCTTAATGCGGGAGCACTTTACATATATGCAGGTCTTATATTTTTCTATGGCTGTTCCATGGTGCTGCCTAACTAACACCTCAAATACATGGGAAAATTAGGGTTCAAACTTAGAAGATAATGATGGTGAAGTACACATGGAGAATATGCATATGGCAACAGCAACTTATGGAACCTGGACTTCTTTGTTAGTGGGGTTCTCTGCATTTCCTCTTGAATATAGTGTCTCTGCTGGATGATAGTTTATAAAGCTAGACTCCTAAGATCTCCACTCCTCTCCACCAACCCAAATATTAACAGCTAGCTCCTAACAGTTATTTCCTCCTTTCAGTGACTTTCTGTATCAGTTTCTGTCTGGAGTATGTCTCTGCTCCCTGATGGATCTAGTGTCTCTCTGCTGGTCAAGTAGCTCTGATTCAAAGTGACATGGCTGATGGTCAGGGAGGGCCAGGGAGAGGAAAAAGAAATTCCCTCCTCCCCTTTTATAGGAATCTCTTCCATAGGTAGCTTCCTAGACTACACTTTCTTCCACTCTTGAACAGCTGGACATAGTTGGTGTCTCCTACTCTACTGTTAGATGTCATGACCAATGTGGGGTAGGGAGAGGAGGAAAAAGTAATACCTTTTGCCACCCACCCCAGCCCACC
The DNA here is from genome assembly GCF_028583685.1 of Petaurus breviceps papuanus. Lineage (NCBI taxonomy): Eukaryota > Metazoa > Chordata > Mammalia > Diprotodontia > Petauridae > Petaurus > Petaurus breviceps. Next base: position 12,089,997 of record NW_027185877.1, on the reverse strand, counting down.
AGTACCACCACCAAATATCACTTCATCAATGTTCCAAGCCTTGACTATTTTGAACTCCTCAAGGCTTAGCTATTTTAAACACCATAGATATAGCCAATCTGCTTTCTCAGCCAATCATATTGTTGCCCTCTTGATTCAGAGAGGTGTTTATAATTCATAAAGGGTGTGGGTGTATAATTATATATACAATTATATATGCATATATATTTTTATATGTGTGTGTGTACATTCAGTTTAACTCCACCTTAATGCTGGGATTGTATCCTGGGTCTTCTGTAACTATATCAGCTGAATTGATCAATAAACATTTACTAAGTGTCTACTGTGTGCCAGACACTGTGCCAAGTAGTGAGTATACAAAAACAAAAGACAGTTCCTGCTCTCATGGAACTCACATTCTAATGTACATGCAAACAACTAGGTACAAACAAGATACACACAAGATAAAGATAGATAGATATATAGACAGACAGACAGACAGACAGACAGACAGACAGACAGACAGACAGACAGATAGATAGATAGATAGATAGATAGATAGATAGATAGATAGATAGA
>NW_027185877.1:11949840-12089429 GCF_028583685.1 Petaurus breviceps papuanus | reverse complement strand
AGATAGATAGATAGATAGATAGATAGATAGATAGATAGATAGATAGATAGATAGTCTCAGAGGGAAGGCATGAAAATTAAGGAAGACTGAAAAAGACTTCTTACACAGAAGATGGGACTTTAGCTGAGATTTTAAGGAGACCAAGAGGTAGAGATGAGGGGAGAGAGAGTGTTCCAGCATGGAGTTAAAATGCAGAGAATCAAGAGATGGAGAGTCCTGTTCAAAGAATGGCAAAAAGCGCAATGTCACTGGATAGCAGTGTATGTAGAAGGGAATAAGTTTCAAGAAGACTGGAAAAGTAGAAAGAAGCTGAATTATAAAGAGCCTAATGACTGGAGGGATCATTATGTCACCTTATTTAGGAGGTGATATAAAATGAGTTTTAAAGGGAACTAATAATTACAAGAGAAAAGGCTGAGGAGTAAGGGTATTCCAAGCAAAAGAGACAACCAGTGCAAGGCATAGAGGTAAGATTTAGAATCTCATATCTGTATAATATCAAGTAGGCATTTATTTCATGATAGTTGTTACCAGATTTGATGCTAATAACAGATTATTAAAATAGTGTTAAAACAAACAGTTATAGGAAATATATTTTAACTCAGTACAAAGAATACTTTTCTACCTATTTAAACTATTCATAAATGAAATAGATTATTTTGCTGCACTGAAGAGCATCCTGCCATATGAAGGTGGCAGTAGTAGTCTGAATGTTCAAGGAATAAAATTGTAGGTCATATACCCTACAGTGGATGGGAGATTGCACTCTCTCTGTCTCTGTATATAGATATAAATGTATAAACACACAAATATACATATATGTATATACATATAATATGTACATATACTACATATGTACACATACATACAAATATGCATACATGTGGCTCTTTGTTTAATTTTCATTTCTCTAATCAATAGTGATTTAGAGCATTTTTTCATATAGATAGCTTTGATTTCTTCATCTGAAAACTACTTTTCCACATCCTTTGACCATATTCTTATAAATGTGACTTATTAGTCTATACATTTGAGAAATGAAAATTTTCATCCCAGTCTTCAGCATTCCTTTCCTTTCCATCTCATCTTACACTTAGTAAATGTTTATTGATCAATTCAGCTGATACAGTTACAGAAGACCCAGGAAGCAATCCCAGCATTAAGGTCGAGTTAAACTGAAGGCATACACACACACACACACACACACACACACACACACACACACATATAAAAGTATATATGCATATACAGTTGTATGTGTTGTATATCACTAGAATGTAGACTGCATGAGGGGGGAGTAACATGAAATTAATCTGAAAAAGATATGTTGAAACCAGATTATAAAAGGCTTTAAATGGCAAAGCGAGTTTTTATTTGATCCTAAAGGCAATATAAAGTCACTGAAGCATCTGGATCAGGGGAGAGTCATGGTCCAACTTGTGTTTTAGGAATGTGGTAGCCCAGAGAAGGTGACTTTCTCAACATCACACACCTTAAACTGAGGCCCTCTGGGAGGGCAGCATGATAGAATGGGCATAGGAATGCAGACCTTGGAATCATAAAGAACTAAATTCAAATCCAGCTTCTGATATTTACTAGTTATGTGTGCATGGGCAAGTTACTTAGTCTCAATTTCCTCATCATAGGTACCTGTAGTACCAGTTTGTTATGAAGGTCAAATAAGATAATACATGCAAAACACATTGCAAACTTTTAACTGACATGTCTTTTTTAAAAATGCAGGGGCCTTTCTATTGCATTATGTTTGCTCCCTCTGGAATTCAATATCCTTATCTGTAAAATGAAGAGGTTAGACAAATTAGACTTCTGAAACCTTCCAACTCAAAATCTGTTATTCTGTTATCCTAAGACAAATAATGTTCTTAACTGAATGCTCTCAATCAAAATAAATGTTATGAGGCAGCTAAAAGTCTGGATATAATGGACAACTTGGGAGTCAGAAAGACCTGAGTTCAAATATAGACCTCAAACACTAATTGTGTGACTCCTGGGTAAGATATTTGACTTCTATGTGCCTCAATTTCTTCATCTCTTAAATGGAGGAAATTAATAGCAACTATTTGCACTTATTGTGAGGCTCAAATGAGTTAATATATGTAAAGTACTTTGCAAAGTGTTATATAAATGCTAGCTATTATTATTATTATGGGCAATAAAAACTATGGAGAGTTAGAAAGGGAAGAGAGATATTTACTGGATTTGTCTCAGTCTGTTTCCAGAAAGAGCAAGACCTGGGAGAACTTACTAGGTAGGAGCAAAATCAATAATTTTGCTCTCCATTACACAAACCTGCTATAGCAAACCTCTGAATCCCAGAACTCAGAGAGGTGGTACAATGGATAGAACACTATAACAGAAGTGAAGACCTAAATTCAAATCCAGCATCAGACATTTATGAGCTGTTTGCTGAGCCCTTTTTAGGGCTACTCATCCATCTTTGTTGTCTACCTACTGTCACCCTACTCTCACTTATGGCTCCAAGAAACTGTGGCACGCACAGTAGTTACAGCCCAGTAAAACTGTCTCAGCAGGTGAGCTGAATCAAGTTGAGGGTAACCAACAGGCCTCACTCAAACCCATAAATGAGTTAGGGGAATGTCACCCCAAATATGTGAAAACTTCCCCTGGTGGAATAGGTAGATGAGAACAATTTCTTCCAATAGCCATGAAGGCAAATGAAGCAGGCATTGCAGAGTGCTTAAACCTTGGTCAGACATCAAAGATGCCAAGGTCATCCACTGCATTCTAGGATATCACCAGTTGTCTTGACTTTCTTCTTGACACTTGACTTTGATGACTGTGGAAGAGAAAGTGAGGCTGAAAATTTTGTACAAGTCTGCCTCCTTTAAAACCAGTTCACACAAGAGTCAAGACATCACCCTTCTGTGTCATTAGTCTTCTTTGAAAATGAAAGATGAACAGTGTGAACCTAGCAAATCAATTAACCTCTGTTTCTTCATCTGTAAAATGGAGATAATAATAGCACCCACCTCCTAGGGCTGTCATGAGAACAAAATGAGATAATGTCTATAAAGTGCTTCACAAACCTTACAGCACTATACAAATGCTGGCCATCCTTCCTCTGCTGATTTCCTGTATATACTTACTATTTTCTTCTTAATCTGTTTAATAGCTACCAAGAGTTTTTTTTTTAACTTTTCCTGCTCTCCAGGTGGTTAGACGATGCAATCATTGAAGAAATCACACCCAAGTTGATTGAGAATCGGCCCAACACTTATACATATACCAAGGCCTTGGGGGAGATGGTGATACATCAAGAACGCGGGAATTTAAATGTTGCCATCATAAGACCATCCATCGTTGGAGCTAGCTGGCAGGAGCCTTTTCCAGTAAGCCTACCTACTCCTTTGGCTTCCTAACACTTTCAGACTCATTTTACTTTGACAGCTTTCTTTCCTGTTTGGGGTATAATCCTAAGAAATTTAATGAGATGGACTTTTGATGTTCTGAACACTGATCCAGTTCAAGCAAAATCCTAATGGATGGATATAGAAATTCTTGCCTGGGGATCCCCTGGGAAGGGCACTCCCAATACTGACAATGGCCTTAGTTGGGGTGAGTTTAAATGAACTCTCCATATTATTCCTTCCCCAGTCTCAAGGAGCTACTGGATTCAGGTTGTCCAAGATAGCAATGGGCATTTCCTGTGTCACCAACCTCAAATTCTAGGGAATAAAGAGGTGCTATGAGTGAAAAAGAGAAGACACAGCACTAGTTTGTGTATTAGATTGGGAATACTGATACCTGGCATATGCTCCTATGTTCTCATGCTATGGTTACTACAAACTATAAGGTTTCCTGTCTCAAGTAACTAAGACAAAGACAAATATTAGTTGATTTGTCCAAGGCCCACACAGCTAGTTAGTGTGAAAGCTACAACAAGAATCCAGGCTTCTATCCATGTCCTGGTTCTCTGTTCTTCCCACTAGCCAAACTGTCTGTCTCAGATCCAATATGGACTCCATAGGACCACTGCTCATGGGAATGGACTGATAAAAGCAGTCCTGAGTAACTCCAAGGTCACTAGCTAGAACTGGACCAGTTTCAAGAATGTGGCAATTTTAATAATCAACTTATGACTTTTAGCTTCATTCCAATATGTGTGGGACATCTCAATATAGAAGCAATAGTTTAAGTGAAAGACGTGTGATTTATTTACCTCCTTTGAGTTTCAAAAGAAAGTTTCCATGACCTACAGGGTTGAATTTTGCTTTGAGATGTTGGGAAAATACATCTTTTAAAAGTGTGTGTGTGTGTGTGTGTGTGTGTGTGTGTGTGTGTGTGTGTGTGTAGGATGCGCATAAAAAAGCAAGTAACTTGTATTCTATTGATCTAAAGACTAAGAACAATGGAGTCACATTAAATGGTATTTAACTTAGGTGAATTTATCCATATGGCCTGGAAGAAAAAAAAGAGTAGAGGAAGTGTGCCTTGCCATTCCTCCCAATGAGTGTAGGCCCTGAAGTGAGCAGGTGAAGAGAAATATGTCTGCTGCTCCTTGAGTTGGTCTCAGTTCCTCCACAACTTCCATAGGGCAGGCATCTTACAGGACCAAGTGTGACTCTAGATTCTCCTATTCATAAGATCTTTAGTTTTGTTTTGTTTTGTTTTGTTCTGTTTTTCACTTAGCTTAGGCTGATAAAAGTAAAAAGAGATAAAGTCTCAAGTGGCTTTCCAATCTTTCCTGGTCAGCTAAAATTTCCTTGATGTGTTTCCCTTTGACTTCCTTGTGTCCTCTCTTGCTTCATGGTAAAACATGAAGAAGAAACCTTTATGTGAGGGGTATTATTCACTTTATAATATAGTATATATACTTATGTGTGAATGCCTTTTGATAGTGTTTTCCCCCAATCATAAATTTTCCTGCCAACCAAGTATTTACCTGTTTTTGTTTTCTTCCTTTTGACTGGAAGTCCTAGTTTATCTCTGCTTCTTGATCAATAGCTTAGCTGGGTGTAAATAAAATTAATGATAAATTGTTTCCATAATAATTATCCTAGATTCATCAGTTATGATGCAGAGTGCCCTCCTTTAAATCTACCCTATTATTCCCTTTCTAGCTACAGTTGTTTAAAAATACTATACTCAATTTTATGGACAATTTAATGGATCATGAAGGATAATTTAGACTAAAAAAGCCTTTAGTACTAAATCCCCATAAAATACAGCTTGACAAGTTTTCTCTCTACTGCCCCCAAGTGCCTATATTGAAATTACTTCCTTTGCAATTCAGTTCTAGTGAATTTTTAAACTCCCTGGCTCGATAAGAACTGACAAAGCTAGTGCATGCCTTGAAGTTGCTTACATTTTCAGAAAAAAAAACTCATATATCATGCTCTGTGTAAAGTACAGAACTTTCTTTTTCAGGGTTGGGTAGATAACTTAAATGGACCAAGTGGACTCATTATTGCGGTATGTATAATGGTGAAACAATAATTTGTTTCTCTAAGATTTAAGCAGAAGTAATAGTAGTAGTACATATATGTGTGTGTATATACTATATTTAATATGTATATGTAGAGAGAACATATATACTAAATATAGTATATATGGATATATACTATGAAAGCAGGGTTTAGGTATATACACACATATAGTATATATAAATCTGTTCCAACCAATGTTAGTGAAATATATTATGTGTGTGTGTGTATATATATACACACACACAAAAAGTGTAATGTATATACAATACACAAGATGTAATATATATACAAATACATGTGTATAACACATATATAAATATATTATATGTGTATATACAGATACATGTGTGTAATACACATGTACACATACATGTGTATTTGCATATACATTTATTTACATAATATTATGTACACATTATTTCATTAATATTGTCATAAGGAAAAAAGTTACCACAACCAAACCTAGTAGCCTCTGAAGTAGTATGTTTCCAGATTCAGATCTTAATACTTTTGTGCTCATTCCTGGTTTTGAACTTTCCAAAGAGCAACTATTTTCACCTAGAAGGGTGCAGGACTGCCAGAAATATTAATATGAATCCTATTGTTTCACATTTTTGTCTATTTTTACCCATTCTTTGTTTTAAAACTATTTTAGAGAGAAGCAACGTAGTCTATTTTTACTATTTTGTGTTTGAAAACAATTTATTTTAGGGAGAGGCAATACTGGATATTGATTCTCTCCAGTCACAGATGTTTTTCTTGAGTCAGATTTTAAACACTTTAAATTCAACAACTTTTCACTAAATAAATTGAGTTGAATAAAAAGTTCCAAATACCCAGTGGCATAAATAGAAATAAAGAAAATGTGGTTCTAGGATCTCCCAGGCTCCCTTCCAGACAAATCACCAGGGGTCTGAGAGTGAATATTTTTCATCCCCACTATTTCTAGGAACACTTTCATTCGTCTCCTTGGCCAGTGTGGTGTCTGTCATCAGGTAGCAGGCCCTAATTCATTTCAGTTTAAATTCAGTTCAAGTTTAACAAGTGTTTACAAGCACCTACTACAATAATAAAACTAACTCATGTCTAACACTCTAAATTTTATAAGGGCTTTCCTCAATAATCTGATGAAATAGTATAGTTATTAATAACTCCATTTTATAGAAGATAAAACTGAAGTTTGTAGTGATTGTTGCTTGTGAATAACCACATAGCTAGTGAATAAGCCTGCAGCTAGGTGGTACAGCAGATAGAGCACTGGGCCTGGAGTCAGGAAGACTCATCTTCATGAATTCAAATCCAGCCTCAGACACTTACTAGCTATGAGACCTTGCTCACCTTAGTTCCCTCATCTATAAAATGAGCTAGAAAAGAAAATGGCAAATCAATCCAGTATCTTTACCAAGAAAACTCCAAATGCAGTCACAAAGAGTTGGACACAACTGAAAAATGACAAACAAGTGAATAAGTGTCTGAGCCAGGATTGAACCGTCCAGCTTTCTTCTGCTACACCACATTACTTTTCATGCAAAGTGATCAACACTGTACTAGTCACAGTGAGAATGCAAAACCAATACATTACATGGTTCCTACCTTCAAAGAACTTAAAATCTTTTTGAGGAGAAATGGGTCATGGAATAACATAAGATAAAATGTAATTAATCAACAAGCATTTATTAAACACCAGTGTATTCCAGGCAGTATATTAGGAATCAGTGAAATATTTTTTACTTGCAAGGATCTTACACTATAATAGGGAAGACAACAAAAACATATATAAGCATATCCAAAATAAATATAAAGAAAACAAATACAAATAAATACAGGGTAATTAAATACAAGTCATTTAGGGAGGGAGGAAACTAGCAGCTGAGGAGACCAGGAAAGACTTTAGGTAGAAACTTGAGTTGAAACTTGAGGGAAGAAAGGTATTCTAAGACCGAGGTGAGGTGTCTCCCAAAGCACGTGGGACAACCAGTGCAAAGGCATAGAGACAGGAAGAGTATCATGTCTGAGGAACAGGGAGAAGACCAGTCTGGCTGGTCTCATGGAATGTGAGAGGAGTACAATGAAGCTGAAAGTCAGATTGTGAAGGGCTTTAAAAGAAAAACGTATGAGTTTATATTTTCTCCTGGGGGCAACAGAGAGGCACTAGAATTAACTGAGTACAGAAGTAACATGGTCAGAGCTGCACTTAAGGAAAAACAGTTTGGCAGCACTGTGTAGAATGGACCAGAATGGTGAGACACAACACATGAAGACCAAACAGGAGGCTGCAGTAATACAGGCAAGAGGTGATGAGGGGGTAGCTCTCTATGTAGAGAAAATGGGCCAGATGCCAGAGATATAATGAAGGTATAATTATATATATATATATATATATTTATTTATATTATATAGTTATATAATATATATAATAAGCAAGGTTTAACAACTGATTGGGTTGAGAGAGAAAGAGGAGTCAAGGATAATATTAAGCTTAAAAACTTTGGAGACTGAAGAATTGTGGTACTTTTGACAAAAATAACCAAGATTGGAAGAGGGAGAAATTGGGCGGGGGGGGGGGGGTGGGGGGGAAGGGGAATAATGAATTCAGTTTGAGATACACTAAGTTTGAAAAATCTCTAGCCCACACAAATTTGATAATAAGAGTTGTGGGAAGGAGAGAACCAATGTAGCCTAAAAGTTATTAGCTTTATGGACAAGATAGATTGAGGTAGATTGAAAGATGGATAAAATTTAGAGGTCAGGAACAGCATTCCAGGTAAGAACTACATGAATGCTTAGCACCTTTAGAAGAGGGTTCATATTAGGCGGTGGCAGAAGACAGGGTTAGATAGATGCTAGATTAGAGAAAGTCTTGAAATCTAAGATAATAACACTTTGCACTTCTGTAGCACCTTAAAGTTTGAGAAATGCTTTACATACATCATTTCATTTCAGACTCATGAAAACACAGTGAAGTCAATGTTATGGGTGTGTTGTTTTGTTGCTGTTGTTTTTTTAACTGGACCTCTGATTTTACTGGCATATAGAATTTCCAGTGAGAAAATACACTCTTTCAATGCAGATTGGTACCTACTCTTCAAATTATAGTATTAGGGAGCTAACCTAAGGCAATGAGAAGTTAAATGATTTCCCTGGGATCAGACAGTCAGTGTGTGTCAGAAATAAGATTTGAACCCAGGTCTTCTAGACACCACATTGCCACTGTGGATGTTATGGTCCCCATTTTATAGATGAGGGAATAGCTTCATTGATACTGCCCATAGCACAGCTAATAAGTGTCAAGGTCAGGATATGAACCTGAGTTTTCCTGACTCAAAGCTCATAAATCTGTCAAGTATTCTATACTGGATGAAGAATTTAGATTTGATCTGATGAGCAAAGGGAAGCTAGTCAGTGCCTACCAGTACAAAAGAATATTCGTGGGACTTTAAAAATTGAATGTATAGCTATTTGAGCTATAGCACTGACTGAAAATCTGACTTTAATTATGTTCTTGTCCATTGTTCAGGCTGGGAAAGGGTTTCTACGGGTCATAAAGGCCACTCCAAGAGCTGTGGCAGATGTGGTCCCAGTGGATCTAGTCATTAACCTCACCCTGGCGGTAGGGTGGTACACTGCAGTTCAGAGGTATGGATGCGCTTCTGGTAATGCTGGTGACAAGGAATATTAATGAGTTGGATGAATTTTAAAACAAAGGAGATTTTCTAATGGAAGACCTCAAATCTGAAAAATGGTGTCTATTAAGCCTGTATTTTTTTAAAGGACTGAGTACAGTATTATATGTACTAGGGTGCTTCATAAAGGCTTTACTCACATGGTCATGAAATATTTAAGCTTTCCAACAAATCCTGTGGTTACTGCTGGTTACTATTTTACTTTTGTCAGGTACAGACTAATCAGAGAGCTTTGTTAGTGCTATTAGATTGCTTTGGTTAAATAGATAAGCCCATAAAAATTATTATTTCTATATATGATATAAACTCATGTTTATATAATGCTTTGTATTTTTACAAAGTGCTTTTTTCTCCTGTAAGGTAAGTAGGATTATCCTCACTATATCAGTCATTAATATTTATTATAAAAATTTAATTACAATTTAATTTATTACTAACTTATATACTTAATTTAATTACTATTTTCCCCATTTTAAAGATGAGGAAACTGAGGCTCTGAGAGAGGTTAAGTGATTTGTATAAGGCCACAAAGCTATTGAGCACAGATGCAGAAGCTAAAAAAGTAAACTATATGACTCTATGCACTTACAATATGACTATGATTCCCAAAAGGATCTTCCCTTCTTAAATAGAAGTTAAAATGTGAGGGCAGAAGGGGGCATTTCAAAACTTAGCTTAGCAGTAGAATAATATTAAAAGTTCTTAGTAGCATGTATGGGGAGCTTTGTTACTCGGATTTGTTTATTTTTTGTCTAGCTGGCTCTATGAGCCAATCAACCTTAAGTATTTACTTTGTGCCTGGTACTATGTTAAATACTGGTGTATCAGCAAGCACTCCAGCATCCCCAGGGTGCCTGCCAACACAGGTTCTTAGATATGCTTTGATAAAGGAAAGCAACTCAAAATGGGTTAAAAAGCTTACTTTAATCAGTCAAATATGTATCATTTACCTAGTTCACAGGGGGAAAAGGTCAGCACCCCGAACTTCAGAGTATACAGACAGAATTATCAAGACAGAGAAACAGATCAAGTAGACAGTTTCCAAACTGTCCAACCATTACATCCATACCAAATCAACATCTGGGTTTTTCAAAGCTGGGGGGGGGGGGGGGGGGGGTCTCAACCACGGCTTCCCAGAGACTCATCTGATCAAATCACAGAACACTTCTCAAAGTGAGCCCCAAAACAAAGCCTCAAATCAAGGTTTATATAGCCTTCTCCTGGCTCAGAGAATGTAACAACCTTCTGGACCCACTGGCCAATCAAAAAGTATCTACTGAAAAACAAGCCTCCCACCCCAGGCTTCAGGTGCACTTTAGCCTTAGGGGCAGGGAAGATCTTAAAAATTTACATTCCCATTACAACTGGGGACACAAAAATAGGCAAAAAACAGTTCCTACCCTTAAGGAGCTCACAATCTAATAGGGGAGACAAGATGCAAACACGTATATACAAAGCAAGCTATGTAGATCAATTCAGAAATCATCAACAGAGAGAAAGTACTTGAATTAAGATGGTTTTGGGAAGCTATAGAAAGTGGGATTTTTTTTTAAGCAATTGGGGTTAAGTAACTTGCTTAAGGTTACACAGCCAGTTATTTCTGGGTATGGTGCTAAGTATCAGAGCCCTGATTTGATCCCAGGTCATCCCAACTCTGGGGCTGGTGCTCTTACTCACTGCACCACCTGGCCGCTCCTAAGCAATTGGGGTTAAGTAACTTGCTCAAGGTTACATGGCCAGGTGTTTCTGGGTGGGTGCTAAGTGTCTGAGCGCAGATTCGATCCCAGGTCATCTCGACTCTGGGGCCAGTGCTCTTACTCGCTGTGCTACCTGGCCGTCCCAGAAGGTGGGATTTTAGTTGGGAGTTGAAGGAAACCAGAGAGATCAATAGTCAGATGGAGAAGGGTGTTCCAGGCATGGGGGATAGCCATAAAAAGTGAAGTGTCTTGTTCTTGAAACAGCCAGGTGGCCAGTGTCACTGAATTGAAGAGTAAATGTTGGGGAATAAAGTATAAAAACAATGGAAAGGAAGGAGGAGGCTAGGTTATGGAGGGCTTTGAATGCCAAATAGACCATTTTATATTTGCTCCTGGAGGCTGTAGGAAGCCAGGAAGTTTACTGGGGAAGAAAAGGAATGTAGAGGGAAGGGGAAGTGGATTGAAATGATCAGACCAACAAAATCACTTTAGTGGCTGAAGAGAGGATGAATTGGAGTGGGAAAACTTGAGGGCCACTAGTAGGCTATTGCAATAATGCAAGTATAAAAAGGAAAAAAAAAATAATACAAGTATAAGGTGATAAGGGCTTGCACTAGAGTGGTGGCAGTGTCAAAGGAGAAGAGGAAGCATGTTCATATTTCAGAGATATTGTAAAAGATGAAATCTACAGGACTTGGTAATAGATTAGATATGGGAAATGGGGGTGGAGGGAGTAGTGAAAGATAGTGAGGAATCTAGGATGACTCCTAGACTGTAAGCCTGAGAAGAATGGAACTGCCTTCTACACTAGTAGGAAAGGTAGGAGTGGAAGAAGATTTAGAGAGAAAGATAATGAGTTCATTTTAGGACATATTGAATTTAAGAAGTCAAATATTGTTGTTGTTGAGTTGTTTTTTCAGTTTTGTCCAATTCATGACCCCATTTGGGGTTTTCTTAGCAAAGATATTAGTTTTCCAGAAACTGAGGCAAAGAGGGTTAACTGACTTACTTAGGGTCACACAGCTAGTAAGTGTGTGAGGTCAATTTGAACTCAGGAAGATAAGTCTTCCTGACTCCAGACCCAATATTCTATCCACTTAGCTGCTCAAGTTAAATGCAAACAGTATTTTGTATTTGGTCTTAGAGGCAATAAGAAACCAATGGAGTTTATTGAGTAAAGTGGCAGAGTATGTGTGTGGTACTGTTGAATTTGTGCTGTAGGAAAATCACTTCAGAGGCTGATAGATTGGAATGGTGAGAGACTTGAGGCAGGAACCACCAACAGGCTTTTGCAATAATCCAGGCATGAGATAATAAGGTAATTAGAGTGGTGGCAGTCAGAGGAGAGAAGGGGACATGTTTAAGACATATCAAAAAGGTGAAATTGACTAGAAATAACTTGGATACGGGGGTGGGATATGGATATAGTGAGGAATCTAGGATGACTCCTAGGCTGTGAGCCTGAGGGTCTGAGAGAATGGTGTTGCCTAATAGGGAAGGTGGAGAGAGCAGGCTAGGATTTAGGGCTCTGTTTTGGACATAGTGAGTTCCAGTTAGAGATGTTTGAATAACAAGTGGAGATGTGATACTGAAGGTCAAGCAGAGACTTTGGGGCAGGATAGGTCAATTTGAGAATCATGAGCATAGAGATGGGAGTTAAATCCATGTGAGTTGATGAGATTAACAAATGGAGTAGAAGGAGAAGAGAAGAGGGCATTGGAATAAAACCCTGAGGGATACCCATGGTTAGAGAGTGTAATCTGGAAGAGAATCCAGCAAAGGAGACAGAGGAGTAATCAAATAGGCAGGAAGATAATCAGTGAGAGTGTTGTCCCAAAACCCTAGAAAGAAGACAGTATCAAGAAGAGAGTGATCAACTGTCAAAGGCTGCAAAGATTTGTCAAGGAGAATGAGGTTTGAAAAAAGGTCATTAAGTTCAGCAATTTAAAGATTACTAGTAATTTTGGAGAAAGCAATTTCAGCAGAATGATGTCAGAAGTTGAATTAAAAGGAATTAAGAAGAGATTGAGAGGAAAGTAGATTATTATTATATTGTTATATAATAATAATTATTATTATTGACAGCCTTTTCAAGTTTAGCTACAAAGAGCGTGAGAGATAGGATGATAGTTAGCTAAGATGGAAGGATCAAGTGAGGGCTTTTTTAGGATAGGGGAAGCATGGGCCAGTTTGTAGTCAGTAGAAAATTAGTAAAGAGGGAGAGATTGAAAATAAGTGAAAGAGTCATAAGGGATGACAGAGGGGGCAGTCTTTTGGAGGATACAGGATGAAATGGGATCACTTGAACAAATAGAAGGCTTTGCCTCATTAAGTAAGTTATCATGTGAGACAGGGTTGAAGGAGAAGAAAATGGCATAAAACATCTGAGTGATAGAATATGAGGAAAATGGGTAAATGGAGTTCATGGCACATAGACTCAATTTTTTTTCTTTTGGTAATTTTATAGTAGTAAGTAAAATGTCATTTACATATGGAAAATCAAATGTTTAGATGTTTTCCAAACCAGCATGCATTAATTACATTCACGAAAAAACACTGCCTAATTGTTTGCTTTGCTTTTTATGTGCAAGAGTTACCTATAGCCTATGGAAGAGTTTTCATCTCCATAGTATATCTTGCATTGACATAAATCTGACATGAAAAAATATTGCCCATCTGTTTGAACCTCAAACATCCCTTCCTCTCCCACCTCAGCTTCATTTTGCTAATTCATTTAGCAAAATAAACCCTAAAATAAGAAGAGAAAATGAGAATGGTCCTGGCTTGTATAGGAAACCCTAAGGCACTGAAAATCATTGCCTGTCATTAGCAACCACTTACCCCTGAGACAGGATTTTATTTTCTCCTCTATAATGCTGTACTTATCTAATTTTCTTCTTATTTTTCAGACCAAAATCAATTTTAATCTATCACTGCACAAGTGGAAGTCTCAATCCTTGCTTGTGGACAGACCTGGGTAAGTTTCCTAGAATAGCAACTATGTATGCGAATTACTTGGGACAAGCAAAAATTTCAATATACTTTCATTTTTGTCAAAGCAGTGATATGTGTGCTTTTATTCATACTAAACTGACTTAGAACTCCTGACCCTGACCAGATAAAACTGGATTGAGCTGGTTTCCCCTCTTTTCTGAATCAGTTGAGTGGTGTATTTTGTGCCATATGCATGTGTTTCATTCTTCTTTTGTTGTGTTTTTAATTTTGGGTCTTTAAGAATGAATATTACTACAAGGAAATGCGTGAAAAGTGTAACGTTCGAAGAGAACAAATTAATGACAGTTAAAAATTGGTATTGCAGAATTAGAGCTCAGAAGTGACAGTGGCTGGAAATATATAGATCACAAAGTAATCTACATAGACATACTAATAAGATTTTGGGAGCTTATAAGGTCAACAAGAGACAGTAGAAAGAAGAGAGCCAAGGGTACAACAAACAGAAGACAGGATAAGAATGATGATCGAAGATCATTAGAAGAAACTGAGAAGGAGCAGTCAGACATGAAGAAGAAAACAGAGAGTAGTGTCAGAAAAAACCCAAAAAGATAGAGTATTCAAGAAGAGAAAGAGGGTTCAATAGTATCAAATGATGTGGAGGTCAGGAAGGATGAAAATTTAGAAAACATTATCATATTTGGCAATCAAGATATCACTGATAAATTTGAAGAGAGGAATTTCAGTGAAGTAATGAGGTTAGAAACCAGACTGCAAAGGACTGAGAGGTGAAAGGAAAGGAAATGGAAACAAGGACAGTTTTTTCCCCTAGGGCTTTAACTGTAAAAGAAAGGAAAGATATAAGATGATGCCTCAAAGGCGTGGTGGGGTCAAGTGAAATTTTTTTAAGGATAGGGAGATCAGGTAATATTTTTAGGCAGCATGGGGAGAGAGTGAATATCAGAGAGAGAAATAAGGCAATTACAAGGACAATCTTCTGGAGGAACACAAGGGATGGGAGCAAGAAGGCTTGGCCTTAGCGGGCAGAAGGGCCACCTATTCACTTTTGTTGTGGTGGTGAAGTCATTTAGTTGTGTATGATGTTGTATTTTCTTGGCAAAGACACAAGAGTGGTTTTCCATTTTCTTCTCCAGTGTGTTCCCATTTTACATATGAGGAACTGAGGCAAATAGTGATTTGCCCAGGATCAAAGAGCTAGTAAGTATCTGAGGCCAAATTTGGACTCAGATCTTCCCAACTCCAGGTCCAGTCCTCTATCCCCCATATCACCTAACTTCCTCTCATCTATTCACTAGAACCTGAAATAAATGAAGAGTAAGGAATGGTATCAGGGGGTTTTGAGATGTAGCTAATACACTTAACTAAGTAAACCAAATAATAAATGGATGGATGGATGGATGGATGGATGGATGGATGGATGGATGGATGGATGGATGGATGGATGGATGGATGGATGGATGGACGGATGGATGAATAAGAGAGCTCATGGCAAATGGTCCCTTTTGTAAGTAAAGGATGGAGTGAGGTCCTTTCCTGAGAGAGTAGAGAAAGGGGTAGTATGGGAGACTTGAAGAAAAAAGATTTTGAACATTTCCCATAGGACATGACAGAAAATTAATCAGAGAGAAGTAATGTGGCCATGAGGGCCCATCTGAGAATCTATCTATCCTACTATCTCAATGGTTTGGTTGATTCCTAGACTTTGAATCTATAAGGAAGGTGAAAAGTTTGATCCTTTGACCCACTTCCCTTCACATGTTTCTGATTGATTTCTGGGGAATCCCCAAGGAATTTTTAGTTTGTTTTTGGGTTTTCTATGATTTCTTAACATTTAAACATTCTAGTTTAATAAAATTAAACTCATAACTAGTAATACAAAAAAAATTGGGGATACTTAAAGATAAATATGTAATGTTGAAATCCAAAAGACTCCTATGAGGTTTTTAAATCATTTTATTTTTAACTATTTTTATTCTGAACTAACATATACACACCAAATGAGCATTTCCATATATATAACAGAACACAAAAAGATTATATGTGAAACCATGAATCTCCATTTTATATTACTTGCTTTGAAAAAAAATTAGCAAATTCTCAAATTACTTTCAAAACTGTCCTAATTATCTTAGTTGCTTCTGTTCCTTTCTGTGTGTTCTTTTAAAATGGGAGAATAGTCTTTTTTTGGACATCACTATGGCTAAACCTCCGTTTTCCCTCCAAACCTTTTCCCCACTAAAAACTGAATGAAAAAAAAAAAACCATCCCTTGTAACAAATAGTCAAGCAAAATAAATCCACACCATCACCGAGTCAAAAAAATGTTTGTCTATTACCTCTCTATCGAGAGATGGGTAACATGCTTCATCATAGGTCTTCTGTTTGGTCATTGATCAAACTGTGTGTGTGTGTGTGTGTGTGTTTGTGTGTGTGTGTGTAACTACATACAGTGACTGACTTTGTGGGTGCACGAGGACAGTAATGTATGAACAGTATTCCTACCCACAATATATACACATAATGAATTATGTCACTTCATCTGAACCTGAAGCCACTATTTGATGAGCCTGGCTCTCTCCGTAATTCTCCACAGGTCACAGGCTTTAAAAAAACCTCAAATTCAACAGAAATGTCAAAGACTTAATCCAAAGCTTCAAAGATCAATTATATATAAAGGGTATATATGTATATGTAAATATGTAATATTATAACATTTTTTTTAAATTCAGGCCTTATTAATGACAAAAAAAGATCAAATATACATGAACAACTATTGACCAATATGCTTATGTTTCCATTTATGTAAAAATTTTATTCAAATAATCATCTAATCCTAATTAGAGAACATTCTCCAAAGGGTGTTGGTATGGAAAAAGTAAGCTTTCACAAGAGATATTCTAAAATGGGTCACATTTTTATCATTTCACAATTGGCTGAAAGATATAGAGGATAAAAGATACCCTTGTATTTACAACAATTATAAAAAAGAATTCAATCAAATTCATTTGAGTACTCAGTGTGTGTTCAGCCTTCTTTTCTCTAGTTCAGATAACAATTAGGTACATGAGATTCCAGTTCACTTTCTCTGTCTCCTCCATGCATGTATAGCTTTTTCTTGAAGTACCTCGGTTAAGAGAAATAGTAATTACCTCACTCTACTTCCTCATTCTTTCCTAATTTATTTCCTTTTCTTTACCTTTTCTTTCTTCTCTTAAAATAGTATAAATCAGAGGAAAACTATTCCTAGGTCCTGAGTTTGTTTTTCCTTATTCCACCTAAACAAGAGGATTCTGGTTGGTCTCCCTGCCTTGTCTCTCTCCACTCCAGTTCACCCTTCACGCAGCTATCAAAGTGATCTCCCTTTAGTATATTTGGTTTTTAAAGTCCTTCATAAATTACCCCCTTCCTATCTTTACTGTCTTACATCTTACTCTTCCTTTCACTTAATTTGTGATCCAGTGCTCCTTGCTGTTCCTTGTATTGACTCCAATGCATTTTCACTCTTTCCTGTTCTTCCTGCCTTCTGGCTTATCTAGCTTCTTTTCTCAGCTAAAATTACAATTTCTACATGAAGCCTTTCCCAATGCCCTAATCTCTGAGATTATCTCCATTTTGCGTATGTACATACATGTTTGAATGTTGTCTTCCCTATGAGCACCTTGAAAGCAGAAACTGTTTCCCCCTTTTTTTTTTGTAGTCCCCCTCCGTAGCACAGTACACGGCCCATAGTTCATGCTTAATAAAATGCTTGTTGGCTTAACTTGAGTTAGGTTAGCCAACTTGTAAAGTTTCTGGTAGAATATCTAGAGGTTTTGTGTTTGGCTCTGTACTGTTGAACATTTTTTATCAGTGGGGCAGATGACTTGCTTATGATACAACTTGCAAATGATATAACATACTTTAACGTGTTAGAAGAAAATATTAGTCCATATCTAATAAGATGATGGAGGGTAGGGAAGAAATCTAGACCCAAATTTCATTGGTATAGTGAATACCCAGTGTGGAGATCCCTCTATTCATTTTGTAATCTCTCCATAGCTTACAGTCTTTGAGAGTTGCCTCTGGCCTGGACAGGTTAAATAACTTACCTATGGTCACACAGACAATATGTGTCAGAAACAGGCTTTGAACAGTTTTCTGACTTTAAGTGAGCTAGCTCTCACTATACAATGTTGCCTCAAGAGTAAATTTAATGAGGTAAGCAGGCTAAAAAAAATCAACTTCACAAGTACAAAATAGGGGAGATAGGATAATAGTTCATCTAAAAAAGATATGGAGATTAATGGATAGTAAAGTTGATATGAGTCAGCAATATATGGCAGCCAAAAAAATCTACAACAGTAATGTTGCACTAAGAAAAGCAGTGTTCAAGAATAGGGAAGTTAAAGTCCTGGTATACTCTACATTCTGTTCAGTTCATTATCTAAAGTGGCATGTTAGTTTCTGGTTGTCAATGTCTAGAGTGTCCAAAGAAGAGCAACTAAGCTAATGAGATGTTTGTGATTATGCCATAAGAAGAAAAACTGAAGGCACTAGGGATGTTTATCTTAAAGAAGACTTGGGGGAAACATGATAACTGTTTTTCAAATACTTAAAGGAGTGTCCACTAGAAGAGAGTAATCTCTCTTTTCTCCTTGGGCCCAGAGAATAGAACTAGGAACAATGGGTAAAAGTTTCAGAAAAGCAATTTTTTGCTTTGGTGTCAATACCTAATAATTTAAGCTATTTATTCATAATTTATAAATTCATAATGTAGTATATATGTATGTATAAATATATACAGTATATATAAATATGCCAAAGCACTTTCTTTTAATTTAATCCTTATATTGTAACCATAATTCAATTCAATTTAACAAATATTAAATGAATGTCTTCTATGTGAAAGGCTTCTATGTTAGGTGGTAGAAACTGGAAAACAAAAAATTAAAATTTAAGTTTAATGAGTTAACATTCTGCTGGGGAATATCAAATGTATACAGTTGAGCAAATACAAGGTAATATGAGGAAGAGAGCACTACTAACTAGGAGCATCAGCACAGTGGTTTCAAGGAGAAGGTGACAATAAGGAGAGAGTACATTCCAGGCATCAGAGAGAGTCTATGGTCATGAACAAAGATGGAAGATGGAATGCTGAGTTTGGCAAACAATAATAAAACAGTTTGTGAAGCACAATATTAAGAAAGGTAGGTTGGAGCTAATTAATGAATATGAGTAAAACATTTATTATTTTTATTATTTTATCTATTTTATTATCAATTAAGAGGATCTTAATTGATAGGCAAGGAGTTTCCATGCTACTCTACAGGCAAATAGGGACCACTAAATACTTCTGAACAGGTAAATGACATGGACAGACCTGCTCTTTAGTAATATTATTATGAGTTTTATACGAGTAGAAATAAGGAAAACACTAGAAAGCATAGGGTTAGATGGAATTTTTTTTATTATAAACAGTATCTATCTAAAACTAAGAGCCAGCATTATCTATAATGAGGATAAACTAGAGCTTTTCTAATAGGGTCAGGGTAGATTAAGAATTTCCATTGTCATCATTAATATTCAGTATGGTCTAAAAATACTAGATGTAGCAATAAGATAAGAAAAAAGAAACTAAGCATAAGGAAAGAGGAAACAAAATTATCACTTTGCAGATATGATGGTTTGCTTAGAGAACCACAGAGTCAAATAAAAAAACTAATTGAAACAATGACTTCAGTAATGTCTTAGGATATTAGAAAAACCCATACAAATCATTAGCATTTCTGTGTATTACCAACAAAGAAAGAAAAAAAGTGACTTCATTTAAATAACTACAGATAGTCTTAGAACCTGCCAATAAAAACACCAGAACCATATAAACACAATTACAAAGACACTCTATATATAAATATTGATCAGGGTGGCTAGGTGGCTCAGTGAATGGAACAACAGCCCTGAAATCAGGAGGACCTGAGTTCAAATGTGACCTCAGACACTTATCACTTACTAGCTGTGTGACCTTGAGCAAGTCACTTAACCCCAATTGCCCTGCCTTGCCCCCTCCAAAAAATCAATCAATAAATAAATAAAGATAGATCTAAATAATTTTCCTTATTTCTACTCATGTAAAACTGTCATAATAATATTACTAAAAAACAGGTCTGTCCATGTCATTTACCTGTTCAGAAATATTTAGTGGTCCCGATTTGCCTGTAGAGTAGCATGGAAACTCCTTGCCTATCAATTAAGGTCCTCTTAATTGATAATAAAAATAATAAATGTTTTATTCATATTCATTAATTAGCTCCAACCTACCTTTCTTAATATTGTGCTTCACAAACTGGTTTATTATTGTTTGCCAAACTCAGCATTCCATCTTCCATCTTTGCTCATGAGCATAGACTTTCTCTGATGCCTGGAATGTACTCTCTCCTTATTGTCACTTTCTCCTTGAAACCTGTTCTGATGCTCCTAGTTATTAGTGCTCTCTTCCTCATATTACCTTGTATTTGCTTATCTGTATACACCAATCTAAATAATTATATATATATATATAATTGGAGAATATATATATATATATATATATATATAATAGAAATATCCATTCTTTATGGATAAGCCAAACCAATATAATAAAATGACAATACTACATATATTAATTTACATATTCAGTGCCATAGTAATCAAACTAGGATCACTTTATAGAGCTAGAAAAAAACAATAGCAAAATGTATCTGGAGGAAAAAAAGTCAAGAATAGAAAAGGAAATAATAAAAAAAAAGGAAATAAGGGGGCCTAGTAGTACCAGATTTCAAAACATATTACAAAGTTGTAATCATCAAAGGAATGTAGCATTGATTAAAAAATAGTGAGGTTGATTAGTGGAATGGATTAAGTATTTGGTATACAGAAGCAAAGAAACACGTTATTTTATATACCAAAGAGCAAGAATTCGCTATACAACAAAAATTGCTAGATAAACTGGAAAGCAGTATGGTAGAAACTAAGTATAGACCAACATTTTATACCACATACCAAGATAAGCTGCAAATGGACACATGATTTAAACATAAAGGGTGACAAATCTGAACATGGAAGGAATTACCTGTCAGATCTATGGCTAGAAGATGAGTTCAAAAAAGAGATAGAGATGTTGACAGAAAGTAAAATGGGCAGTTTTGATTACATAAAATTAAAAAAATTTGTGCACAAACAAAACCAATTCAGCTAAAATCAGAAAACTGGGGACAAGGGAGGATTCTATGCCCTGAGATTCTCAAATAAAAGTGTCATTTCTAAGATATGTATGGAACTAATTCAAAAGTACAACAATAAGAGTCATTCCCCAATTGATAAATGAGCAAATGATATGAATAGGCAGTTTTCAGAGGAAAAAAATATCCCAGGCATCAATAGTTCATATGAAAAATATGCTAAATCCCTAATAATGAGATAAATGCAAATTAAAACAAACATGAGATTATGCCTCACACCCCTCAGATAGGCAAAAAGGGGAAATGATAAATTCTAGAGGAGCTGTGAGTAAACAGATGGATAAATGCAATGGTGGAACTGTGAACTGGCCCAGACATTCTTGAAAGCAACTTTAGAGTTGTGGCCAAAAAGCTATCAAATTGTGCACAACCTTTGACCCAGCAATGTCGCTACTAGGGCTATACTACAAAGAGAGCAAAAAAAAGAGAAAAAGGTCTCATATGTACAAACATGTTTTTTTTCCAAATGCTTTATTAACTTCTGGTTTTACATCATTCATTTCCGCCAGATTTTGAGTTACAAATTTTCTCCCCGTTTTTCCCCTACCCACCACCCCAAAAATAGCAGTCCCACAGGATAACCCTCCTCCAATGTGCTCTCTCCCATATCTTCTCCCATACCCCCTTTGACTTTTCCAGTAGAGCATGGTGAATCTCTATGGCCCAGTGCCTGTATATCTTATTTCCCAATTACATGTAAAATAGTATTGACAACCATATATATATATATAATGTTTTTTGAACATTTGATTTTAAAAATTGAATTCCAGATTCATTCCCTTCCTCCCTTGTCACCCACCCTTACTGGGAAGATAAGGAATTCAGTATAGTTTTGTGTATATGTAGCTAATGCAAAACATTACCATAGTAGATATATTGTAAAAGAGTGACTATATTTCCTTCCCTCCTATCCCACCTCACCCTTGTTCTATTCTCTACTTTGATACTGTCCCTTTTCAAAAGTGGGTGCTTCCAACTTCCCTTCCCCCAAGCCTGCCCTCCCTTCCATCATCACCTATTTCATCCCCTTCCCCCCTACTCTCCTGTAGGGTGAGATACTCTATTTAGTGTGTATGTCATTCCCTCCCTGAGCCCAATTCAATGAGAATAAGATTGACCCATTCCCTTTTGCCTTCATTTTACTCCATTGTAACCATTTTCCCTTGCCTCTTCTATATGAGATAGTTTGCCCCATTCTGTCTCTCCCCATCTCCTCTCATTATATTCCTCTCCCACCTCTTAATTTCACCTTTTAAGTATCATCCCTTCCTATTAAATTGGTCCTGTGCCCTCTCTCTATGTATACTTGTACATACATATATACACACATTCACATATGTATTCATATGCCCATATGCCCTCATATATATATTTCTATTCCCTTCAACTATTTTCATACTGAGAAAAGTTTCATCAGTTACAATTATCATTTTTTCCATGTAGGAATGTAAATAGTTCAACTTTGATAAGTTCCTTATGATTTCTTTTCCCTGTTTACCTTCTCATGCTTCTCTTGCTTCTTGTATCTGAATGTCAAATTTTCTATTCAACTCTGGTTTTTTCATCAAGAATGCTTGAAAATTCTCTATTCCACTGAATGACCATATTTTCCCCTGAATCATGATATGCAGTTTTGCTGGGTAGGTGATTCTTTGTTTTAATCCCAGCTCCTTTGCCCTCCAGAATGTCATATTCCAAGCCCTTCGATCCCTCAGTGTAGAAGCTGCCAGATCCTGTGTTATCCTGATTGTGTTTCCACAATATTCAAATTGTTTCTTCCTGTCTGCTTGTAATATTCTCTCCTTGATCTGGGAACTCTGGAACTTGGCTATAATATTCCTAGGAGTTTTCTTTTTGGGATCTTTTTCAGGAGGTGATTGGTGGATTCTTTCAACCTCTATTTTGCTCTCTGGTTCTAAACATCAGGGCAGTTTTCCTTGAGAATTTCTTGGAGGATGATTTCTAGGTTCTTTCTTTGGTCGTGGCTTTTGGGTAGTCCAATAATTTTTAAATTATCTCTCCTGGATCTATTTTCCAGGTCAGTGGTTTTTCCAACAAGATATTTCACATTGCTTTCTATTTTTTCATTTGTTTGGATCTGTTTAACAGCATCTTGATTTCTCATAAAGTCACTAGCTTCCATTTGTTCCAGTCTAATTCTGAAGGAATGATTCTCTTCAGTGAGCTTTTGGGATTCTTTTTCCATCTGGCAAATTTGGCTTTTTAAGGCATTCTTCTCCTCATTGCCTTTTTGAGCCTCTTTTGCCATTTGAGTTAGTCTATTTTTTAAAGTGTGATTTTCCTCAGTCAGGCTGTTGACTCTCATTTTGTAATTTTCTTGCATTGTTCTCATTTCTCTTCCCAATTTTTCCTCCACTTTTCTTATCTGCTTCTTAGGTCCTCTATGGCATTTTCCTTTGAAGCTTTTGGTGCAGGCGTTGTGACTTCACTGTCTTCCTCCTGTTTCATGCTTTGATCCTTTTTGTCCCCAAAATAGGAGTCTAATGTTGGATTCCTCTGTTTGCTTTGCTTCCTTTGCCTGGTCATGTTGCCACTCAGTCACTTGACTTTTGGACTTTTTGCCACAGTAGGACTCTGCCACCAGACAGGGGAGCTTCGTTCCAAATGCTGGCGTTTTCTTAGCTGCCAGAGGTATTAGTTGGATGCCCTTTCTGAAGCCTCCACACACTCTGGCAAGCTGGTCACACACCCCAGGACCTCCACCCTAGACTACAATCCAGGTCCAAGCAGGTTAAAGCAAGAACGATTACTCCTCAGACTGGTCACTTGGTCCCCCTATAATGTGCAGGCCAGGAGCTGAAGCTGCCACATGGCGGTGGCTGTGCCGCAGCCCTCAGTGGATTCTCTCTTCAGGGGATAAAGGCCAATGCACTCCCAACTACTGGATCCCAAATTCCACACTGCACTGACCTCTCACTTTGTCCTTAGCATCTATGTGTTGATAATTCTGGAAATGGTCACAGCTGTTGCTCATCTGGAGTCCCTTCAGCCAGTGTCTGGTCAGGCCCACGCTGGGGCTAAAACCTCTAACTCGTGTGGGGGGCTGGGGTCACTGTGCTGGTTACCTGCTGCCAGTGTGCTGAGATGTCCTCAGCAGGAGTTTAGCTTCTCTGTGTCATTTTGTGGGTTCTGTAGCTCCAAAGTTTGTTCTGTGTCCCCTTTTACATGAATTGGAGGAGGTGAGAGCCAGAGCCCCGCAGAAGTGCTGTTTCTACTCCGCCATCTTGACTCCACCCCCAGATCCTGTACAAACCTTTTTAAAGTAACTCTCTTTATGGGAGCAAAGAATTGGAAACTGAGAGGGTGCTCATTGATTGGAGAATAGCCCAACCCTTTGAACCAGTTACACTAACCTCCCTGCTGTTCTCCAAATAAGACACTACATTTCCCAACTCTGAACACTTTCTCTGAATGTCCTCCATGCCTGCAATGCTCTCCCTCCTCATCTCTACCTCATGGCTTCCATGTCTCAGCTAAAATCCCACCTTCAGCAGAAAGTCTTTCCCTTAATTCTAGTGTCTTCCCTCTATTGATTATTATTTATTCTGCATATAGCTTATTTCTACCTATTGTTTATATGTAAGTCTCTTTCATTAGATTGTGAACTCATCAAAGGCAGTGACTGTCTTTTGCACTTCTTGTATCCCAAGTGCTTAACACGGTGATTGGCACACAATATGTTAGTAATAAATTATTGCAGATCTGAATAGTAATCTAATATTCTATCATTGAGACACTAGGGATAGATCAGATCATTAGAATATAAGAAATTGAAATTACAGCTCAATGTGTTAATCTGGATAACATAATAACATTTTTCCCAAATTTGTTTTAGAGTTAAAAATTTATCAACAAGGACCACATTCTGAATATTAAACCAGAATTCTCAGAATTTGTTGATTGCCACTTCAATTTGTGCTTAGTGGCAGTAACAAGTTGATCAGTGTTGGGTTCAGCACATTTTGGATATTAATTTTTGTCATCAACTAAGAAAAAATTCCTGTTGTTTTCTTAAAGGGGGATCTCATCATTTAAAAGAAATAAATATTAGTTGCTTTCACTTTTGTGATACTTCATGTATTCCAACAAATTTGGTGTTGTATTACCATAATAGACCTTAACAATTGTTTTCTCTGTCTACTCTTTTCCAGGAATCCATGTCTTAGCCACTTTTGAAAAAGCTCCCCTTGAGAAAGCATTTAGGAGGCCAAATGCTGACTTCACTACCAACAAGTTCTCAACTCACTTCTGGAATACTCTTAGTCACATGGCTCCAGCAGTGATGTATGACTTTTATCTTCGCCTCACAGGAAGAAAGCCCAGGTGAGAAGATAAATTACTCTGGAAAAAATGTCATTGAGTGTCGAATGCTGAGGAAACTAATTCATGCTGAATAAGTTTGGAACACTTTGTAAGCAGTCTTAAAATGTGAATAAATGAATCAGAGAATATGATATAGAGGAAAGAATACTGAATTTGGAACAAGTGGACTTGGGTTTGACTACAGGATATGAAACATAAGGCTTAAGTTAAGGAAGTCATTCCAGCTCTTCCAGTTTCAGTCTTCTCGTCTATAAAGGGGATTAAACCATCCTATCTGTCTCACAGACTGTGAAAATCAAAAGAGGATTCCTTTGAAGTATATGAAGTTGGTCAGAAAAGTACAAAATATTATATAGAAACAAAGTTTTACTAGTATAATTATCATCTTTATGCTACCAGAAGGGCTTAAATAGGGCTGCCACTTCTGGTGGACCCTTTCTGAAGAATTTTTCTCTGTCATGGTTTAGGTATTGATGGATTAGAATGAGTATAAATAGCAATTATTTTCTGTTCTGGCCAGAAACTCTGAGTATCTTCCCCATCTGTAGGATGGTAAATTGGGCCACCTTTTATCTCAATTCTTACCTAACCCTTAGTCACTAAATGGGCATAGCCTCAAACAAACTGAGATTTCGGAAGGACCTTAATTCAGAAGAGGGCAAGGTAATCCACTGCATCCTGGGTCATCACCAATCATTTTGACCTTTATCTTGCCACTAGAGTCCAGTGACCTAGAGGAGAGGACAAGGCTGATGACACTGCATGGCTCTGCCTTACTCAAATCCAATTCATGTGCAAGTCAGGATATCATGCTCCTGATGTCATTGGTTCTCTTCAAGAACAAAGGATGAATAATTCAGCTACTAT
Organism: Petaurus breviceps papuanus; assembly: GCF_028583685.1. Taxonomy (NCBI): domain Eukaryota; kingdom Metazoa; phylum Chordata; class Mammalia; order Diprotodontia; family Petauridae; genus Petaurus; species Petaurus breviceps. Next base: position 12,063,142 of record NW_027185877.1, on the reverse strand, counting down.
ACTAGCTCACTTCCTCAAACACAGTACTCCATATCCCATCTCTATGCCTTTTCACTGGCTATTCCTTACATCTGGAATATTCTTCTGCCTGACCTCTTCCTCCTGGTTTCCTTCTAGACTTGGGTCAAAGTCTACCTTAGGCAGAAAGCCTTTCCTGGTGTTCCCCTTATCCTCAGTCATTCAATAAACTTATCCAGTGCGTACTATGCACCAGGCACTATGCTAAGCATTGAGCAAAAGTCAATTCCTGTCATCAAGCAGTTCACAATCTCAAGAAAACTAATATGTACAAATGAGCTATATATGGGATGTATAGGAAATAGTTAAAAGGAGGAAGACATTAGAATCAAGAAGAGTTGGGAAAGGTTTCCTATTTCAATCATGTCTCACTCTTAAAGAATTCATTGAGGTTTTCTTGACAGAAAGACTGAAATGTTTGCCATTTCCTTCTCCAGCTCATTTTACAGATAAGGAAATAGAGGCAAACAGGGTTAAGAGTTTATGGCTATATTTGAACTCAGGAAGATGAGTCTTGCTGACTTCAGGCCCAGCACTGTGCCACATAGCTGCCCAAGATTTCCTGTATAATATAGGATTGCAATTGGAACTTGGAGGAAGCTAGGTTAGTCAGAGGATCAGGATGAGGAAGAAAAGCGTTCCAAGCATGGGAAACAGCCAGAGAAAATGCCCAGAGCCAAGAGATGGAGTGTCATGTTTGTGGAATAGTGAAGAGTCTAATGTTATTGCATGAAAAAGTACATGTCAGAAAAAGGTGTTATAAGACTGGAAAATGGAGAAGGGGAAGGAGCTAGGTTATGAAAGGCTTTGAATGCCAGAGTATTTTTGTATTTGATGTTGGAGCCACTGGAGTTTACTGAGTAGAGGGATGACATGGTCAGATCTGTGCTTTAGGAAAATCACTTTCACATCTGAATGGAAGATAAATTGAAGTGAGGAGAGACTTGAGGCAGGCTGACCCACTAGCAGACTATTGTAATAGTCCAAGTGATGAAGGTCTGTACCTGATTGGTAGCAGTATCAAAGGAGGGAAGAGATATTGCAAAGCTGAAACTGATAGGCCTTGGAAACAGATTGGATATGGGGGGTAATGGGGGAGGCACGTGTAGAAACAGCAAGGAATCAAGGTGAACACCTACAAAGCTGAAAGAATGGTGTTGCCTTCAACAGTAATAGGGAAGTTGGAGGGAAGGGAGAGTTTAATGGGGAAAGAGAATGAGTTGAGTTTTGTATATGTTGAGTTTAGGATGACAAGTGGATATCCAGTTCAAGATATCTAAAAAGCAGTTGGAAATGCAAGATTAAAGGTCAGCACAGAGGTTATGGCAGGATAGATAAGATTTGAGAACCATCAGAAGAAAGATTGTAATTCAATCCAAAGGAGCTAATGAGATGACTAAGTGAAGTAACAGAAAGGGAGAAGAGGGCCCAGGGCAGAGCCATAGGGGACATCTGCAGTAAGTGAGTATGACCTGGATGAATATCCAGCAAAATAAAATAAGGAATGACCTGATAAGTAGAAAGAGAACCAAGAGAGAGTGTTATCAAAAAACCTAAGTGAAGAGTTTCAAAGAGAAAAGAATGATCAATAGTGCCAAAGACTGCAGAGTTTAAGAAGAATGAGGACTGAGGAAAGGTCACTGTATTTGACAATCAAGAGATCTCTTTGATTGAACTTCGGAGGAAAAATTTCAGAGGAATGATATGGTCCTAAGTCAAATCATAAGGGGTTAAGAAGAATAAGAGGAAAGAAAGTGGAAGTACTTATTGTAGATGACCTTTTCAAGGAGTTTGGCCACAAAGGCAGAAGAAATAAAGGATAATAATTAGCAGGAATGAAAGGATCAACTGAGGGTTTTTTTGAGTATGGAGGAGACATGGACATATTTGTAGGCAGTAAGAAATGAGCCAGGAAACCAAGAGAGATTGAAATAATAACAGTGAGGGTGATGGAAAGGGGCAATCCATCAGAGGAGATGGGAAGAAATAGAACCACTTCTGGATCTTAGTAAAGAATAAAGCAACCTCCCCCCCTTATCTCCTCCAACTCTTCACCCTTCTCCTTTTCTCCCCTTACTTTTCTACTTCTCTCCTCTCCCTCCCCACTTCCCCCTCCTCCCCCATTCCCATCTTTTCCTACATTCTTTCTCCTTTCTCCCTTCCCCAGCCTAGATAATGCCATGGTGGAGAAGGAGCCTACCAAGGTGGATATCACAGGGCTGTTCCAGTACATATTCTCCAAAATGGCCATTTACCTGACAGAAGAGCTAACAGCCACCAGTGAAGACTTCTGGAAAATATGAACAAACTGACTAGCTTGAAGTATATAGAAATGAAAGATATTGCAATAAACATAAGTAGAAACCTAAAGGACTTAAATCAGAAATAAGCAGCAATTCAGTCTTATCTGGATCTTTAACTAAAGATATTAAATCTTTATTATTATATTTATATATTTTATATATAAATTATTATATTATATTATTATATTATATTATATAAATATATATTTATAATATATTATATTTATTATTATAAATTAAAGTTAAATAACTTTAACACTTGAACTAAAGAGCAAGCAACAGCTCTTGAGCAGGCAGCTTATAAGTTGGATGCATATTCAAAGAAACTAAAAGCAAAGTACAAGAAGTAAGAAAGGCAATGAAAAAATTCTTTAGCACAAAGACTTTAACTTCAAGAACGTTCTATAATAGCTGAAATAAGTGGGATGAAACATCACTAGGCTTCAGTTCCGAAAAGGGAAGCAGTGCTGCTGATCCAAGAAGAATTACAACTCCCACCTTGGTTAGATGTGTAACTCTGACCACCCATTGATGTTTTCCTAAACCTGTACCCCTTGAAATCTCATCTTATCTTGCGCTTCATTGTGTGCTCTGGACCAAGGCTCAGAAATCAGGATCAACCCCATCTAGAGCAGACATAGATAAGAGGCTAGTCTCCCTACCTCCTCCCTTCTTCCCTTTCCCCTAGGGCCACACCCCCAACCCCTACATAACCAGTTCTTGAAATTAAATAATAAATGATGACTTATGACCCCCCCCAAAAAAAAGAGTAAAGCAATCTCTTTGTGTGAAACTGGTAGAGGAGATAATGACAGTAAACGGCTGAGTGATAAGAGATAAGGAAGAGGGGAGAAAAGGGAGCTCTCAGCAAATGATCTCATTTTTTCCTGTAAAATAAGAAAGGTTCTCAGTTGGGGGAGAGAGGAGGAAAGGAGGGGAGTCCATGAGAAGTTTGAGGAAAGATGAAAAGGTTTGGCAGAACTACTGTGAAGAGAGGGGATAGAGAGTTCCCTAGTTGAGTCTGCATAACATAAATTTGTAGTGGACCCAGTCAGAACAGTTATGTGATTTTGTCCACCTGTGTTCAGCTACATTTGTACTGAAGTGAAAGTGGTAGATGATAAGAGTCATCATTCAAGGCTGAAGCTTGGCAGGGCAAATCAGTGATATGATAAGAGGACCAGGGACTCAAGAGAGCAGTATAGAATTGAATTAGTTCATCAAGAGGTCAAAGAGAGGGAAAAGAAGAGGCTCTGGTTAGTGTAGAGGGAAGGGTTGAGAACTCAGGGATTGAAAATCAAGAGTGTGAATTGCCAGTACTTTCCTTCTGAGATTATTTTCCACATACACTGTATATATCTTGTCCACACAAATTTTTGTATGTCATCTCTCCCATTAGAATGTAAGTTCCCTGTATGGATAAACCATTTTTGCCTTTCTTCATATTTCTAGTACTTGACAATGCTCGGTACATATTAAGTGCTTAATAAATAGTAATTGACTAATTGATAATGGGATTTATCTGTAATATCTTTTACTATGGTTATTCAAATTGCCTTGAAGAAACATTATCTTGAATTCTCCTAACTGCCAAATTATGCCAAATGCCTATACCTTCTAGGTATCATTTGCTTGGTACTTCACCTGGGATTAATGCAGCAAAATTGGTCTGACACCTAGTAAAGGAATGGAAAAAGATCTTCTATTTTAAGACCATCTTATAAGAACTGGTTTACTTAGACTCCATTAATACTAAATGAAGTTGTTACTCCTACAATATGGGTAATTATGCCCATAAACCCTATCCCTTTTTTGATGTATAGCATTATGTGATGTAATAAGGAAAGATGCAATTTTCCCTGGTCTGGATAGAGAATTCTCATTTTTCCTACTAAATTCAAGAATGTGTTGTGAATGTATGCATATATGTATAGAAGTATATGTGTCTATACGTGTTTTTGTATACTTAGTAAAGGTGAAAAGCTTTTTGGTTGCTACCCAAAGAACTGAATAATGGAAAGGAATGAAGAACAAAAAAAAAAGAAATGGGGCTTTAAGAAAATTGAGAATATAATTAACATTTAAAGATTGATTCCAGTTCCTTCAGCTAATGGAGAATAACTGTAGAAATAAGAATGAGTTTTCACAGAAACCCCTAAATATTCTTGAGGATATATTGTTCACAGTAATTTTAGTGTTTTCTTAAAAATAACTTGTTTCTCACAGAGTTGGTTGTCAAGTAGAAATATTTCACAGAAAAGTTGAAAACAGATAAGCAAGTATACAAGATACCATTTAATTTATTTCTGTTTGATCTCTTCTTCAGAATGGCAAAACTCATGAATCGCATGTTGAAAACCATTTCCATGCTGGAATATTTCATCAATCACAGTTGGGAATGGAGTACATGCAATACCGAAATGTTAATGTCTCAGCTGAGTAACGAAGACCAGAAAGTAAGTATTATGTTAAATTTAGTACCTCTTTAATTTAGATGTGAATAATTTAGAATTCATGATGATTTGACCAGAATAAGCTAGTCAGTGTAGAAAGGTTTTGCAAAGCAAATAAATTAACAGTATGAACAAAATTACAGGAAACAAGCTATTGAACACAAACATTGCTGGACATAAAACCATACTAATTGGACCCACTCCTGTCTCTCACCCCCTCTACTGTATTGCAAGAAATAATGAGGGGGGTGGCCAGGTGGCTCAGCAAGTAAGAGCACCAGCCCCAGTGTCGGGATGACCTGGGAATCAAATCTGGGCTCAGATACTTAGCACCACACCCAGAAATAACTGGCCGTGTAACCTTGAACAAGTTACTTAACCCCAATTGCTTTAAAAAAAAAAAAGAAAGAATGAATGAATGAGAAGACCAACCACAATTTCAAAGGACTTATGATGAAACATGCTATACATTTCCAGAGAAAAAGCTGATGGCCACAGAGTGCAGATGGAAACACTTACTTTCTCTTTTTCTAAGTCACATACTCTCAGACTTTAAAGGATACTCAATTTTTAATCTCACACTTGTTCAAAAATCTTTAAATAAAATTTATCCTAATTTATAATTTTAATTTATTTTTAGTTTACAACATTCATTTCCACAAGCTTTTGAATTACAAATTTTCTCCCTGTCTTTCCTATCCACCACCCCAAAACAGCGAACCCACTGAATACTCCCTACCCCAATCTGCTCTCTCCTATACCCTCTCCCATACCTCTCCAACTTTCCAGTAGAGCAAGATGGATTTCCATACCCCAGTGCCTGTGTATCTTATTTCCCAGTTGCATGTAGAAAATAATAATTATAATAATTTTTTTAAACATTTGATCTTAAAACTTCGAATCCTAGATACTTTCCCTTCTTCCCTCATCACCCACCCTTAATTGGAAGATAAGCAATTCAATATAGATTGTATATGTGTAGTTATGCAAAACATTTTCTTCTACTACTCTACATATGTAATGGGCATACTTCCATGTTCAAGGACCTTCAATGGCCTATAAGAAAAATGTCAAATTCCTACATGGAAACACTAAATTGGGTATCTTACCTTATAGGAAAGTAGTGGGGAAGGAGATAAGAGGGAAGATGATAGATGGAACTCACTGATCACCTCTTGGAAAAGATCCCAAAAAGAAAACTCCTGGGAATATTATAGCCAAATTCCAGAGTTCCCAGGTCAAGGAGAAAATACTACAAACAGCCAAGAAGAAACAATTTGAATATTGTGGAAACACAATCAGGATAACACAGGAAAAATGATCATTGCAACTTATGAAACTTTTCTCAGTATGAGGATAGTTGAAGGGAATATATATATATGTACCCATACATATATATGTTTATATAGGAGGGTATATTGCACTCACATATGTGAGTGTGTGTATATATGTATACATAGACAGAGGGCACAGGATCAGTTGAATAGGAAGGGATGATATTTAAAAAGTAAAATTAAGAGTTGAGAAAGGAATATAATTAAAGGAGACAGGGAGAGACAGAATAGGGCAAATTATCTTATATAAGAGAGACAAGCGAAAACTGTTACAATGGAAGGGAAGAGCAGGAAGGCAAAAGGGAATGGGTCAACCTTACTCTCATTGAATTTGGCTTAAGGAGGGAATAATATACACACTCATAGAAGATAAGAATTTAGCTGAGATTTTAAGGAAGCCAAGATGTAGAAATGAGGAGGGAGTATGTTACAGACATAGGGAAAATCCAGTGAAAACTCATTAAGTCAGAAGATGACAAATCTTGTTCAAGGAATAGCAAGGAGACTAGCGTCACTGATTACAGAATGCATGGAAGGGAGTAAGGTGTAAGAAGAGTGGAAAGATAGGAGAGGGCCAAGTTGTAAAGAGCTTTTAATGCTAAACAGATTTTATATTTGATCATAGAAGTGACAGGGAGACATTGGAGCTTATTGAATGGGGGAAGAGGGGAAGTGATATGGCTAGTCAGTATTTTAGAAAGATTGACAACTGAGTGGAGGATGAACTGAAGTGGCGAAAAAAGACACAGGGAGGTGGTGAGGGCCTCCATCATGGCAGTTATTCTATCAGAGAAGGGAGCATATATGAGAGATAAAAAAAATAGAATCGCCAAAACTTGAACTTGACAACTGATTGGATACAGTGAGAGTCAGAAGTCAAAGATGACATCACCTAAGTGGCACTTGGGTGGTAGTGCCCTCAAAAGTAATAGAGAGGGGCGGCTAGGTGGTGCAGTGAGTAAAGCGCCAGCCCTGAAGCCAGGAGGATCTGAGTTCGGTTCTGGCCTCGGAACACTTAACACCCACACAAAAAATACTAGCCGTTTAACCTTGGGCCAGTTACTTAACCCCAATTGCCCTAAAAAAAAAAAAGAGTAATAGAGAAATTCTGCATGGGGAGGGTTAAAGTGGAATGATGAGTTTGGGATACGAGTTTAGGTTGTATACAAGATATCCAGTTTGTGTATATGTAAATACATTTACACAAACACACATATGTATATGTATATATCTGTGCACACATATAGTGAAACTAATAAGCAGTTGGAAGACTACTTCTTACCTCAACTTTTCATTGAGGCTATGGTTGGGTTCTTAATATAAAACAGAAGAGTGAAGTCTGGTATATCAAACTTTGCCCCAGAACACTTATATTTAGAGAATACTAAAATTTTAAACTGAACTTAATGCCTAGTTTCCAAGGATAGTTTAAAAAAGGAAAAGCTACTCAATCATTGCTCAACTATCTATTTAATTTTCAAATTATTGGGGAATAATCTCAATGAAGCCACATCAATTACACACTAAAAATGCTACTTCTGAATAGCTCTTAGAAACTTTTTCCTTCATAATGTTATCCCTGATTTTTTGGCTTCGAGAATAGGTCTAATACCTCTTCACATGACAGCCCTTCAAATTCTTTTTTAAGTAGTATTTTATTTTTTCCAATTATATATAAAGACAAATTTTAACATCCACTTAAAAAAATTTTTGAGTTTCGAATTATCTCCCTTGCTCTCTCCCAGTTTGATAATAGGTAATGTATGCAATTGCATAAAACATATTTCCATATTAGTCATGTTGTGAAAGAAGAAACAAGACAAAAGAAAAGAGCCATGATAAAAATAAAGTGAAAATTGTATGCTTAGATCTGCATGCAGACTATCAGTTCTTTCTCTGGATGTGGATAGCATTTTCCATCATGAGTCCTTTCGAATTGTCTTGGAAGCCCTTCAAATTCTTAAAGATGGCTATTACAAAAGTGAAGAATTTATTGTTGGAAACCATCTAATCCAATTTAAACCCAAAAGGAAATCTCACTCTACCATAACTGACAAGTAGTCATCCAGTCATCCAGCCTTCCAGCCTTTCCCCTAAACATCTCAAAAGGCCTGGGGGGGGGGGGGGGACTACTACCTTCCTTCCAAGGTAATCAGTTCCAATTTTTTTTTACACCTCTAATGTTAGGAACTTTTTCCTAACAAAAACCACTTCATTTAACTTAAAAACTTTTCCCAATTTACCCTCTTAGTCTTTAACCTTTCTTCTCACAGGTCTTAGGAAGTGTTTAAATAACAAATATTTCATGTATTCACTTGGAGCCATCCATTTCTTTATCTTCTTCTAAATTACAGCCTTCCACCATGACCTTTAATCTTTCCTCAAGCAAGAAAAAAACTCTCCACTCTACAAAATTTGGCAATCTCATATATATAAAAGGTTTTCAATGTTGGATTATTACATTACTGCCCAACTACTCAACCTTAGCAATTAAACCACTGTTGTTCCTTTCAGTTATTCAACTTTGATGTGCGTCACTTGAACTGGTTAGAGTACACTGAAAACTACTGCTTGGGAATTAAGAAATACCTACTGAAAGAGGATATGGCTGGGATTCCCGCAGCAAAGCAACATTTAAGAATGTAAGTGTCAACAGTCAATTAACAATAGTTGTTGAACTCCTATCAGTGAGCCACAAAGAACTCAAAATTAAGGCAAAGAGACAAAACAGACACATGAACAATTTATTAAATGATACAGAGTATCTGAAAAATTCAAAATGAGAGGGTTAGTCAATAATTATTAAAGACTTAAAAATAGAAAGAAAATAACTGAACTGATATAGGACAGGATTTGGATATTTAGATATTCCAATCATGTCTCTGTGTTTATTGGTGGCTGAGGAGGCAAAAGGAGAAAAAGCATAGAGGTAATAATATGCAAAACTTGTTTATGGGATAATGACCAAATTAGCCCAGCTAGAGCAAGGAATAAAATTGGAGAACAATGGAAAATATAGTTGAAAAGAAAAGGTTGCAGTCAGATTGTGAAGGGCCTTGAATTAGTTTTGACTTTATTGCTTAGACAAAAGGCCACTGAAAGTTTTTGAGAAGGAGGATAACATATTAACATGATAAAAATATTTTTATGAATATTTGTCTGTCCAAGTTACATACAAAAGATGGAAGAGGAGACAGGATAAAGAGAAGGAAGCCACTTAGTAAGCTATTATTAGTATTGAGATAAGAAGTAATAAGAACATGAAACAAAGTAGTAGCAATAGAATTTGAAGAGGGAAGATATAAGATTATTTATTACAAAGAGAAAACCTATAGACTGCAATAAGTAATTTGGATGTGGGGAGCAAGGAATATAGGAAGAAGCCAAAGTTGACTCCTGAGATTTTAAGCATATTAAGCAAACTTCATATTTCTAAGAGTATATCTGGGAGTTATGCAAAGTTTTTGCTTTTTGAAAAGCGATAAATCTTTTGGGGGGAAGGAAGAAGGCAAGGTAATTGGGGTTAAGGTCATACAGCTAGTTAGCATATGTGTCAAGCAGCTGAGATCGACATTCTACTCACTCTGCCACCTAGCTGCACACGAAGCAATAAATCTAAAGGAAAGTTTCTAGAAGAAATTTCCAGTAGAGCATGAATTCTTTAAAGAAAGGGAGTGGTTTTATTTTTGCCTTTATATCTCCAGAACCTAATATTTAAATGACTTTCTAACATATTTTTACCAATGGAATTAACAGTTTACTCCAAATTCAGCTCAGGTGGAATGCAGAGGCCTTTTTCTACAACAGTATTGCTCTAGATCTGTGCTAAGTATAAAAAGTCTACAGGACTGTAACACTCAAGGCACTACCCTATCTAGGGACAAGTAAGCCCCAGTTCAAAATTTCTCTTCAATTGTTTTTTATGTAAAGAGAGTGAAAAGCAGAATTCTGAGGATCTGATACATAAATCATGGGTTAAGTGCTAACCAAATGCCAAGCAATGTGATAATATCCACAGGTGCTCAAGTGTTCACAAATCAACCTCAGATTTCCTACCTCAGAACATAGTGCTTATTTTCAATTGGTGGGGTAGAGAAAAAAGAGGAAGATGTGTTCCAACATTCCTGTTACTGACTAAGCATCAGTTGGCATCAGGATAGTCAGCATTATTTATGACAACTAATCAAAACCATTCCTAGCTGGCCTACTACTGATATGAAAGCTCAGCCAACCACTGACATTGTTGAAAAGGAGTGTCTTCTTCCCCAGAATATGATGGAGTGTCTCTTCTTCAAATATTATGTACTATATGCACCTGTAATGTACTAACTCATGTGATACTTTTTGGAAGGGGGCATGGTATGAGGGGTGGGGATGGAACCTGGCTTTAATTAGCATGTTTTCATGGGGGAGTAAGCATGCAGTTAGTTAAGTGGAACCGAGCACCAGAGACCTGCCAACTACCTTAACGAAATGGTTGAAAGTGAGGCCGGGATTACACTTTGTTTAGTGCTACTAGCTAGGCCAAATCCAAATTATTGGGGGAGGAAGGGAAGAGGATGAGTGGATGCCAGTGTTTCGGGCACTAGAGAGAATCATATGTGGTCTCTGGTAATGTTAGCAATGTAGGATAGTTTAGGAAATTTAGAAACCACTTGATCCATGCTGGATGATGGAATTCTCAAATTACTTGAATTTCACTACTGATATTCCTATTAGTATTCTTTTCCCTTGGAAATAAATATGCTAGGAAAATACACTTTTATTTTCTTTAGGAGGAGATAAAGGATTAGTTATGAGTCATCTTTTTGGTTCTTTCAAAAGTTCACAATACTTATAGAGTGAACAGAATACTGAGGCTTAACTTGGCTCTGCTGTACTGGGCTACATAAAGCTAGTTATTACCATTTAAGTACATGAAATAAGAAGGTATTCCTAAACCAAAGGCAAAGCTTCAGACCAAGTGCTGATTCTCTGAAAATCAGCTAAAGCTAAATTTAGTAAAGCCTCACCATCCTAAGAAAAATCTTGTTCATAACTATTAGGGGGTCAATGGTACCAAATTCCAGAATATAACCACTTGACAGCACAGTAATTCCATATTACAAACCAGACACATTGATCCTATCATGTTTAAACTACTTCCAGCATGCTATGCACTTTAGAGAGATTAATTTGCTTTTATTACACTTTTAATTAAGAATTTCTTAATCCTGTGTCCCCATTGGCAGGGACACATTGTTTGAAATGCAATCTTATGTACTCTGGGGGCATTCAATAAATACTTCGGCAACTGCTAGATGTAGTTTCATTTTTGTTTAATCACATGTGTGTCTTTCTGTTCCTCAGGCTCAGAAACATTTACTACCTCTTTAACACAGCCCTCTTCCTTATCATCTGGCGCTTTTTCATTGCAAGATCACAGATGGCTCGGAATATCTGGTACTTCGTGGTGAGCCTCTGTTATAAATTCCTTTCCTACTTCAGGGCATCCAGCACCTTCAGGCACTGAGAACAAAGTTTATCCATCTTCTGCTGAGCTCCTTCAACGCAACAAACTGTGGCTATCAAGCATTAGAAATCGTGCAGGAGCTTGTCCTTTTACCTATTACAGGGCATACGTGTAGTCAGATATTCATCTCAACTCCTAACTGTATTTTCTTGATTCATATGTAGTGCTTTATCTTCCAGAGAATGACTAATGAAATAAAACCTCACTGCAATCTCTTAAGCCACAATCATGAACTTTGTTAAAAAAATTATCCTGGAATAATTTTCCAATGCTGTATTTGACATTTATATGTGTGGAACAACTTAACTTCTTTCTCCCTTCTAACTTTCATGTGTTTTTCTGTACTACATTTTGACAATTTTAAAAGCACAAAATTTTAAGAGTTGAAAAATGTGAATTTTTAAGAGCAAGGTTACTCTGTGGCACCCTTCTGGGGATTAAATTTAAAAGTTAAAAATAAAAATGGGCAGAGGGAGCATATTCTCAATTCACTAACAAGTGCTGTAGGAGAAATTAGTTTTTTAACTCTCTCCCCTTTCCTCTCAATGTGATTAATATTTTCACATCTTGGTATAAAAGTTTTTTAACTAGGAAATCAATATTACCAAGAAAAAATACTCAAATGAACATGTTCTTATAGGTTTTAATCAAGACTGACTTTACGTAATTTGGATTTAAACACTACTATTCAAATTCCTTTTAATCACTACTCCCCTGGCAGCTTATTATTTTTTAACTCATTTCCTTAGCCTCTCCTATTATCACCATTGTGCTATCTATAACTACTTTCTCTGTAAATTCTATTTATATTTAAGTCCTGTTCAGCTGTTACTTTAATTAGGGCAAATGGTGGGAGTGGTTTTCAAAGATATGTCTAAAAAATATTTCCCAACTGAAAATTGTTAAGGATTTGAAACTAAATATTTAGTCATAGTTCTTAAGTGAGGAAAAAGGGTGGAGGGAGCAGGCACTTATTCCACACCTGCTAAATTTAAAATATTGCTCTTATTTATGAGTAACCAGAGAGGTCTAGATAACCCAGTGTTAAGTGTACTATGTACAGAGAAAGAGGTTAGAGTCTATAGTAATAAGGGACACTAAACTACCTTTTGGGTATACTGATTAGGATTTTTTTAAGTTTATTGTATTTTTAGGTGGAATGGGAACAAACTAATTTGATCAGGTTAATAATAAATATCAAAACAATTTAAAATTTAAAATACTGTTATATTATCATAGCATGTATCATAGCTCTTCCATCTTTCCTAGTAATCATTACTTGCTAGACTATATTAAACCAGTCACTCCAAAAGCACTGACTAATCATATGATCATAGACTGAGCACGAAGGAACCTTAGAGGTTATCTAACCCAATCCTCTCATTTTAAAGATGAGGAAATTGAGGTCCATATAGTTAGTAACCTGCCTGGTAAGTGGCAAATTTGAGATTCAAATCAAAGTCCTCTGACTCCACACCATTCCTCTTTGGGGTAAAATAAATGAATAGAATAGTTTATTAAGCACTTACTATATGTAAAGCCCTGTGTTAAGCACTGGCGATACAAACAGAAAAGGCCATCCCTAGTCTCAAGAAGCTCACATTCTATTAGAGGAGACAACACATTTGGGATTTAAAATGCAAGTCAGATGGAAAAGTTTTTGTCCTTAGGGTATAGCAGCAAAGAGAATGATAATTCCTCTTTTTCAATGTGATTTCCACTGAAAAAAATGACAGCAATTTTTGGATGTTAAATATATCTGGCAGTGCCGAGGACTTTGTTGGCAACAATGTTCAACAACTAGAAAACAGCAATTATCCAAATAATAGCTAATAGAAGAAAGAATAATTTGGGCAAAATATGGTAATAAAAACAACCTCTCATTTATATTGAAATACTGGGAAAATATGCAACAAGATTAGAGATCTTCTTTGCAAGCCCTAAGAAGTACCATGGAGCCTAACAAATAGCCTAATTCAGAGTTAAGACTTTTATATTCAAGTCTCATCTCTAATATATATTGGACACATGACCCTGGGCAAGTTGCTTAACCTCTATGTCAAAGGCATCTCTCTAAGACTGAAAGTTGCTGAGGTTCCATCTCCTTCAAGAGTTTTCTATACCAAGGAAATCAAAGGTCCAATCCCTGGGCTCCACAAGGGTCCCGTTCTCTTAAGAAAAGGTCAACATTTCCTCCAGTCCTAATTCCAAGGTATTTAATCCAATTTTGGGCCAAAACATCTGGGAAGCAATCTTTGAGTTTCTCAGGTGCTAGCTACAAAAATACACAATAAAAAAATTTTTTTTAAACAAATCAAAATGTTTCACTGGGATGGGGGAAAAAGTTTTAATAAATTACTGGATATGCCTTTTGATTACTATGTTCAGCAATTTCAATAACCTCAGAATCAAATAATCATATTTTTATTTTTGATTAAGAAAAAAATTAAATAAAAATGAGTATTTCCTCCCTTCTTCCAATGATGCGTCTTTATTTTTGCTTAATATTTAGAGAAAAAATACTTTTCAAAAGCTACTCTTAAAAAATAAACATTTTTTCTGGCTTCCTAAAGAATATCTCTATATATGATAGTTTTGGATATTTTATTTATCATTAGTTTCCATTATATGGGTTTCCATCTCTAATCTGCTATATTACAAATTCCTTCAGGGCACAAACATCTAAACAAAACTTCACTTTATCTTTGTTCAGGCTCTCATCTCTCAGCTAGATTATTGTAACAAGCTCCTACTCCTGTCTCCCATTTCTTAATTCTTTCCTCTACAATCCATCCTTTATATATTGTTTCCAAATAACTGTCTTAATTCAAATGTCTCTTTGTGTCACAAAATTTAGTTTCCCATTCAATACAAACTCCTCAGCCTGGTCTGAGTACCTTAGTCTGGTATTCAAGGCCATCAAATATCTGGCTTCAACCTGCCTTTCCACCCTTATCTCACACTACACTCTAGTCTGCTGAGTGTTATCCTTCAAAGTCCACTTCCATTAAACTTTCCTTCCTCTGTTCCTCTTTTCTTCCATCTAAAAATGATCCTTCCCTCCAATTGCTCCTATCATTATTTGACCTCTTCTATGCACTTAATTGTATTCTAATTTGCATAGGTTATTCCTAAATTTCTTTCTGAAAAGCTAGATCTGCCTAATGCCACCACTCTCCCTGACCTGATCTCTGTCACACAAGGATGGTTAGCTTATGGTTTAATTATACCTGGTTCTACTTAGCATGAACTCTTAGCTAGAACTCTTCCACAGCTTACTGATATGGTAGTTATAATCTAAACTTCCTAATGCCCATTAGAAGTGGCCTCCCTGGTTTCTAATTAGGCAAACTTTAGAAAATTTCTTTTGCTACTGATCCATGTTCCCTGACTATTGCTTCAGAGATTAGCTTCTATATTAGGCCTTTGAAAATCTATATAAATAGGGCAGGGAGGTAGTGAAGTGGATAGAGCATTGGCCCTGGAGTCAGGAGAAGCTGAGTTCACATATGGACTTAAGACACTTGACACTAACTGTGTGACCCTGGGCAAGTCACCTGACTGACTCGCAAAAAAAAAAGAAAATCTATATAACTTATGAGTTTTCAACAGCTTTGGGCCGTTGAATAGAGGTCATACCACACAACATATCTGCATTTCCATCCTGTATGCTGCCTCATGGATCTGCAAGTATCCCATCCTTGACTGAATTACTGTTATCCTAAAACATTAGCTTGGTTATGTGAGTATCAATAAACTTAGCTTAAATCTATTCTAGTGTTGTTGTGTTAAAACTTTTTACAAGCAACACTTTTCCTTACTAGATTATGAGTACCTTTTGAGGTGTTCAACTCATTGAAGGGAGAACTTAACAACAGAGGTAGAAATAATGTTCGGATAAGACATGAATCCTGCTCCCAATGATCTAAGTATGCTATGTCACAAAGAGGTAACTATTAAGATGCATTATTAAAGTGCATTAGATAGCAGAGAAGCAGTTTTGGGAGCTGTCAGCTCATAGATGGTAAGGGAATCAGGCAACTAGTTAGAAATCACAATGGACCCTTTGTTAGCTCTAGGTACAGCTGGCACTGATTGACAATTCTCTTGCCTGCAAGCAATTCTGGATTGCAATTCCAGCATGTAGAGGAGAACATGTGATTTTTGGTCACAAGGGGCCAGAGGCCCTTACTGGGTAAAGGCAGGAGCACAAACCAGAAGAACAATAACTCTCTTGGGAGCACACCACCTTAGAATCACCAAAAACTTGCAACCCCTGGAAGTAGCTCTGAAAACAGGGAAACAAAAAATCCTAAAATTGGGCACAGTGCCTCCCCATATCCAAGTAACCAAAGACCAAATTTAACATAAACTTCGAAGTCAGGAAAATAGGATGGGAAAATAAGGAAAAAACTAAACAATAAAAAGAATTTGACCATAAAAAAAACTACTACAATGGGAGAGTAAAAAAGGACATAAATCAAGAAAAAAGACAACAATGTGAAAACAGCTATAAGCAAAGCCTCAAAGAAAAATGCTAATTGGACACAAGGCTATCCAGAAGTTAAAGAGATACAAGTGGTAGCGAAAAGATGGGGAAAAAGGGAGAGTGAAATTATGACAGAGAACTATGAAGAGAATTAATAGCTTAGTAAAAGATGCACTAAAAAAAACTGAAGATAATTAACATGGTAAAAAACTGATTTGGCCTTATGATAAAAGAGGCACAAAAATTCACTTTAGAAAAAAAAATTTTTTTACGTGGAATTGGCCAAATGGAAAAAAGGCACAAAAGCTCACTAAAGAAAAGAATTCCTTAAAAATTAGAATTGGGCAAGAAGAGGCCAATGACTTCATGAGACTTCAAGAAACAATAAAACAAAGTCAAAAAAAAAGAGAAGAAAATGTGAAATATCTAATCAGAAAAACAATTGGCCTAGAAAACAGATTGATGAGATATGATTTAAGAATTAGAAGAGCTGGCCAACATGGCAGAGATAATGCAGTAACCTGTCTCACTCAAATTCCCTGCCAAACAACTTTAATGCTTAATCACAAATTCTCAAGGAGCTAATCCCACAAAAAGACAAGGAAAAATAATTTTCCATCCCACAACTACTTAAAGGACTGCAGAAAAGGTCTGTCTCAACAAGGTAAAAAGAGAGCACAGTCCAATGTAGGTGGTGTCCAGAAAAGCTAGTGGGAGGCCCCAATCCCTACCACAGGTCAGAAAACAAGGCCTAGCCCTAGCACAGCAGCCCAATGGCACAGGGTGACAGAGAAGAAGCAAAATACAAACTCAGAAGGGAACAACAATGTCAAAAGACTACAGGCAAAGTCTCAAAAGAAAAATATTAATGTGCCTCAGGCCCGAAGAGAACTTCTAGAAGAGTTCCAAAAGGATTTTAAAACCAATTAAGAGATGTAGGAGAAAAATAGGAAAATGAAATAGGAGTTATGCAAGACAATCATGAAAAAAGAGTTAACAATTGGATTTATGAAGCACAGAAAATGAGAAAAGGAATAAAAAAATTCAATGATGAAAACAAATCCTGAAAGAATAGAACTGGCAAAACAGAAAAGAAGGTACAAAAATCCACTGAAGAAAACAATGCTTGAAAAGTAGAATTGGCCAAATGGAAAAGGAGGTACAAAAGCTAACTGAAGAAAATAATTTCTTAAAAATTAGAATTGGGCAAGAGGAAAATAATGACTCCACAAGACATCATGAATCAATCAAACAAAATCAAAAGAATGAAAAAATAAAAGAAAATGTGAAATATCTTATTGAAAAAACTGACCTGGAAAATAGACTGAAGAGAGAAAATTTTAAATTATTAGACTATCTGGAAGCCATGAACAAAAACAGAGCCTGGACATCGTAACTCAAGATATTATCAAGAAAACTGCCCTATTGATATCCTAGAACCAGAGGGCAAAAAAGAAACTGAAAGAATTCACTGATCACCCCCCAAAAAAGATCCCAAAATGACATTTAGTGTCTATCTAAAACTATCAGCAAGCACTCACTATAATGGGTATAAGCTAAAAGCCTTCCCAATAGGATCAGGGGTGAAGAAAGGATAACCAGTATCACTACTGTTATTCAATATTGTACTAGAAATGTTAGCTATAGCAATAAAAGAAAGAAATTAAATTAATTAGAATAGGCAATAACAAAAAACTATAACTTTTTTCAGATAACAGGATGATAATCCTAAAGAATCAACTGAAAAACTAGTTGAAATAATTAACAACTTTAGAAAAGTTGCAGGATATAAAATAAAGACCACACAAATCATCAGCATTTCTACATATTACAACAAAGTCTAGCAGCAAGAAAAAGAAAGAGAAATTCCTTCTAAAATAACTGGAGACAATATAAAATACTTGGAAGTCTACCTGCCAAGACAAACCCAGGAACTATATGAACACAATTACAAAATACTTTTCACACTAATAAAATCTTATCTAAACAACTGGAAAAATTAATTGCTCAGGCATAGGATGAATCAATATAATAAAAGTGATAGCTAAATTATTCAGTACCATACCAAACTACCAAAAATTTATTTTATGGAGCTAAAAAAATAATCATAACAAAAATTCATCTGGAAGAACAAAAGGTCAAGAATATCAAAGGAACTAATGAAAACAAATATGAAAGAAGGTAGCTTACCAGTATAATATCTCAAACTGTATAATTGTAATGGGAATGTAAATTTTAAAGATCTTCCCTGCCCCTAGGCTAAAGTGCAAAAGCTGTCTACTTGATCTGTTTCTGTCTTGATAATTCAGCCTGTATACTTTGAAGTTCGGGGTGCTGACCTCTTTTCCCTGAACGAGGTAAACGATACATGTTTGACTGATAAAAGTAAGCTTGTTAACCCATTTTGAGTTGCTTTCCTTTATCAAAGCAGATCCAAGAACCTGTGGTGGCAGAAAACTCTGAGGACGCTTGGGATGCTTGCTGCTACAAAATAGCATCATGAACAGGATTTGCAAAGTAAAAGGAAAGTGTGGGGGATGGGATAATTGTTTGTTTCCCAGTTGTGGTAGCTGTGACACTGTGGAGCCGTGGAGCAGGAGAGAAGAATGGCCTGCATGCAGACTTTGCTGAGCTGAGAGCAGGAATGGTGAGCTGCCTGCATCGGGACCTAGGCAGAAGCCAGGAGCAGCTGCCGCCTGCGGGAGGAGAAGGAACCCAGGAGTTCAGAATTCAGCCCCAGGAAAAGATAAGAACTGAGCAGCAAAGCAGGGGCACTGAATGTGTTTCCTGGCTGCATCCCACAGTTTGGGACCCAGGGGGAGGATGGACTTGTGACTATGGGGGGTGGGATGAAGTACCATGAGCCCCCAAGGACCCCACCTTGTTGGTTGTGTTGCCCAGCTCCCTCTCTGTGCTTGGAAGCAGAGGCTGGAGCTGTGTGAAGGGAACGAACCGCCCCCCCCCCAACTTTATTTGAACTCTTGTTTTGAATTGAGGTGATAATGCAATGTACTTTGTGTTTGTTTAAGGCCCAGTGGCCACTTTGGTAACTTTAGTTCTGTGTCTTGAAAATGTGACCTAAGAGATATTTAGTGCTGATTCAAAAGTAAATTGACTATGCTATGGGCATGAAAGATCTTGAGGCTGAATGTAATGGGAATGTAAATTTTAAAGATCTTCCCTGCCCCTAGGCTAAAGTGCACCTGGAGCCTGGGGTGGGAGGCTTGTTTTTCAGTAGATACTTCTTGATTGGCCAGTGGGTCCAGAAGGTTGTTGTTACATTCTCTGAGCCAGGAGAAGGCTATATAAGCCCCGATGTGTAGCTTTGTTTTGGGGCTCACTTTGAGAAGTGTTCTGTGATTTGATATGGATTCTGGGAAGCTATTGTCCAGAGCCCCCCGGCTTTGGAAACCCCAGATGTTGAAACCCAGATGTTGATTGGGTATGGATGTAATGGTTGGACAGTTTGGAAATCTGTCTACTTGATCTGTTTCTCTGACTTGATAATTCTGTCTGTGTATTCTGAAGTTCGGGGTGCTGACCTTTTTCCCCTGAACTAGGTAAACAACGATACATGTTTGGCTAATTAAAGTAAGCTTGTTAACCCATTTTGAGTTGCTTTCCTTTAACAAAGCAGATCCAAGAACCTGTATTGGCAGACACCCTGGGGCCACTGGGGTGCTTGCTGCTACAATAATAAGGTGATAATTATCAAAACTATCTGGGACTGGTTAAGAAATAGAGTGATCAGTGTCTTTTTTACAAGACAAAGAAGTAAAGGACCATAGTAATCTGGTGTTTGATAAACCCAAATACCCAAGCTTTTGTGACAAGAACTCACTATCTGACAAAAACTTCTGGAAAATTAGAAAGCAGTATGGCAGAAACTAGGTATAGACCAACACAAAATGGGTACATGATTTAAACATAAAGGGCGATGCCATAAGCAAATTAGGACAGCAAGGAATAGTTTATTTGTCAGATGTATGGAAAAGGGAAGAATATGCAACCAAATAAGAAATAATTTTGATTATATAAAAAAAAACTTTGCACAAACAAAATGAATGTAACCAAGATTAGAAGGAAAGCAGAAACTTGGGAAATACTTCTTACAGCAAGTGTCTCTGATAAAGGCCTCATTTCTCAAAAATATAGAGAACTGAGTGAAATCTATAAGTCATTCATTGCCCAATTGATAAATGGATTTGAACAGCCAGTTTTTAGAAGAAGAAATCAAAGCTATCTATAGCCATATGAAAAAATACTCTAAATCACTACTGATTAGAGAAAAGCAAATGAAAACAACTCCGAGGTTGTTGTTGAAACCTCACAACTATCTGATTGGCTAATATTACAGAAAAGGGAAAGGATAAATGGTAGATGGGATGTGGGAAAATGGGGACACTAATGCACCAATAGTAGAGTTGTGAACTGATCCAACCATTGCTTAGCAATTCAGGGAGGTAGGAAGTGAAGGAAAGAAGAAAATTTGGAACTTGAAATGTTTTAAGGATAAATGTTAAAATTTTACTTTACATGTAATTGGGGACAAATATTTTTTTAAAAAATGAATTATTTCACTACCTGAAAACCATGATAAAAAAATAGCATAGACATCAAACTTTAAAAAATCATATAGTAAACCTGACCTGATATGTTAGTTCTAGAAGGTAAAACAGGAATTTGAAAGACTCTATTGATCACTTCCTGAAAGAGATTCCAAAATGAAAACTCCCTGGAATACTCTAGTCATATTTCAGAGATGCCAGGTCAAGGAGAAAACACTGCAAGCAGCCACAAAGAAACAATTCCAGCAAAGTGGGGTCACAGTCAGTACCACACACGATTTAGCAGCTTTCATATTAAAGGAGTTAAAGGCTTGGAATACTTGGAATATATTCCAGAAGGCAAAGGAGCTAGGATTACAATCAAGAGTCACCTACCCAGCAAAACTGAGTATATTTTTTCAAGGGATAAAATGGACATTTAATGAAATAGAAAACTTCCAAGCATTCCTGATGAACCCAAGCTGAATAGAAAAGCTGACACTGAAATACTAGGTTCAAGATAAACATAAAAAAGTAAATATAAACATAAGGAACTCAACAAAGTTAAAATGTACATGTTCCTATATAAGAAGATTATATATATGTTAAGAACTTTACAATTTTTAGGGCAGTTAAAAAGAATCTAAATAAACATAAAGTATTAATTTGAATCAATTATGTTGGGAAGATCTCCCCCCCCCCAAAAAAAAAATCCATGAAGGGGTAAGATGGATACACTGGGAGAAGGGGAAATAAAGAGGAAGAATGGGGCAAATTTTCCCTCATAAAAAGTACCAAAGGAAGAGCTTTTAGAGAGAGGAGAAATGTCAAGGTGGAGGGCAATACTTGAACCTCACTCTCATTAGAATTTGTTCAAAGAGGGAAGAATATATATACACACAGAGTTGGGTACACAGGGGATGAAGATAAGAGATATGGTATAAGGGTTACGGGATTTAAAGATCTTCCATGCCCCATTGGACTTGCTGACGTAGCAGGAAGGGGTGAAGCAAGAGCAAGCAGAATCCAATCTAGAGTTCCTGCAGTGGCTAGCAGTGGTGGCGACGGTGGCAGCAGCAGCAGAGGCAGAGGCAGTGGTAGCTGCCGAGGTGGAGGTGGAGGCGCGAACCCCTTTCTGAGCCAGCCAGAATTTCTGCTAAGGACTCCTGCTGAGTATTACCAGGGGCTGGAGCTGCTGGGAGCATGCTTCCTGGATGCTGAGTAGTTGCTGTGAGTGGGGAGAGGAGGAACTTTGCCTGAGGTAGCCTGTTCTGTTTTAAGGCTTGAGAATGTGGGTGCTTTCTACTTTATCTACCTGTGCCAATTTCATAACTACTCTGATGGCTTTCACTTTCTGGTTTTGGGACTCAGTCTTGGTATTTTAATAAATGTTCCAGCTTTATCCACCATAAAGAAAGCCTGATATATTTTGTGATTAATAACCACATCAGCATATTTGTAATTGCCATAGGCATTGTGAATATTGCATTGCTGATATATTTGGCAACCAGAATGGGATCACAAAATGTCAGGCCTCTATTTGGAAGCAGGGGGGCTTTAAAGGGAGAAATGGTTATTCCAGGATGGGAGGATTTGCCTTATTCCTCTCTAGCCAGACAATGGGCCAAAAGCACAGGGCCCTGTGAAAACTGGGAACCAAGGCTAAAAGAGGGAGAACCTGAAGATTTGGAAAGATGTTTGCAAGGAATACCCATAGAACTAGGCAAAGAAATGGCAGGAGTGTACAGGAGAGGCTGGGTCCTGCTAACATGTTATCGCCTTATGTGTAAAAGTAGGGATAAGCTGCTGGAGGAAAGAGCTCGGATGGCTAGGGAGTCAGCTGGTTTGCCTGAGGATTCTTCTGTGTCACAGCATTCAGAAGAGCAAACTAGAGGGACTCATGTGGTCCAGGAACAAGCTACTGTTCATATAGCTAAAAGGAAGCAAAAAACTAGCAGAAGGAATGTGCATGCATCTTTTGTACAGGCTGGGCAGAGTTGCCCTGACAGCTTCCAGAATGTGTGTGAGGAGAATGGAGCAAGGTTAGATGAGGAGTCTTCTAATGTAGAAGCTCTCCCCATACAAAGAAGAAGACAGGAGAACCACTGGAGCAAAACAGCGTCCAGGGAGATAATTGAGGATTTCACTCAACAGGAGATCACTGATATATTGAGTAGATTCACCCAAAGAATGGGGGAGTCTTTAGTGTCTTGGATAGTAAGAATCACTGATGACGGCCCTGGAGGAATAACACCGGACAGTGAGGACTGCTTAAAATTCATAAGTATCAGTCAGAATCCGTTTGTACACCAAGCTTTTAGGGATCACCATATGCAAGGAGGTAACAACAAAACTAATCTGTTAGCTTTAGCTGCAGAGGGATGCAAAAAGCAATATCCTTCTGACTCTATGTGGCCTAGGGGAGACAGACCCTGGTACTCACTTAGAGATTGTATGAGAAACATAAAGGAGGAGGTAATGAAAACTGCTATCATGATTGGAGATGCAAATGCATATTATGATACCCCCCCCCAGGAGTTCCTCATAGAAATATCATAGTGAAGCTCCTTCTGCTTATAAGCACCTAATTCTGACTCTATTAATTGGAGAAATAGGGCACCCTCTTTCAGAGGTGCTGGATAAGATTTCACAATTAAGTGATTTAGGGGAATGGGAACAAGATAAATTGCCTGGAGAGAGAAGAGTAAACAGCCAGAGGATTCAGAGACAAAATAGACCAACAAGAAGGCAACTATTTACTGCTCTATTAAGAGCAGGGGTGGACTTTAGAAGAATAGATGGTATTCCAACTGAAAAGCTGCATAAGCTGTACCAAGAAAAGGTACTTAGCATTATAATGAATAGGGAAGCAGGAACCACCCCTGCAGGTACTCCTGAATCTGAATCTTTGTATCCATGTTTGCCCCACCTTCAGTGAGAATAGGAGATAGGCCAAGCCCCAGCCCAGATAAAAGAAATATGCAGAATAGATTGAAGACCCCATATTGGTTTAACAATATATTGGAAGAATGGATCAACTACTGTGACTAGGGCACTGCTGGATACTGGGGCTGAGGTCACACTTATCTATGGAAACCCTGATAAGTTTAAACATGGAACTCCTATTACCATCACAGGTCTAGGAGGCGCTGAAATATCAGCCAGACAAGTTAAAATAACAATGAAAATTGGGTAGTTACCTAAGAAAGAATATACTGTGGTGGTTGTACCCATTCCTGAATACATCATTGGAATAGGTGTATTGAGAGGCATGACTCTGAATTTACCTGAAGGGAGATACCAATTTGCTGTGAGGAAGATTAATACAGTTTTAGTGGGAAAAATTAAAATGGACCCAATCACTTTACCTGAACCTTCTGAAGTAATGACTTTAAAACAGTATCGTGTGCCAGGTGGGCAAGATGAAATTACCACTACTATAAAGGAATATGTTGAAGCAGGAGTGTTAGTCCCTACAACCACAAGATGGAATAATCCTGTCTGGCCAGTAAGAAAATCAGATGGGACATGGAGAATGACTGTGGATTATAGACAGTTGAATAAGGTGACTCCTTCTTTGTATGATGCTGTTCCAGATACCATCACCTTAATAGAAAGGATCCAGAAATATGATGGGACTTGGTATGCAGTTATTGACTTGGCAAATGCCTTCTTCACCATCCCAATAGACCCTAAACAATGGGACCAATTCGCTTTCACTTGGCAGGATAGACAATATACTTTCAACTGCTTGCCACAAGGGTATATACATAGCCGCACTATTTGTCACAGGATTGTGGCTGAACAGTTGGATGAATTAAAGCTACCTGGTGTACAGCTTACCCACTACATTGACGATATCATGATACAGGGAAAAGATGGAAAAGAAGTGGAAAGGAGTTTGACCCTTCTAATTGAGCATATGAAAAGTAAAGGGTGAAAAATTATCCCTGCAAAAGTTCAAGGGCCAGCTCAAAATGTGAAATTTTGGGGTATACAATGCAACAAGGGGCTACGGGAGATTCTTCCTCAAGCCCAACAAAAGATTCAGGATTTTCCTACCCCTACCTATAAGAAGGAGGCCCAAAAGTTCATAGGATTGTTTGGATACTGGAGGCACCACATTCCACATTTGGGACAGATTTTAAAACCTTTATATAGAGTCACACGGAAGAAATATGAATTTGATTGAGGACTTGAGCAGAGTAAAGCTTTTGAAGAAGCCAAGGCTGCCATACAATTGGCCCTTGATTTGTGGCCCATGCAAAATGGTCCAGTGGAATTGCAAGTGACTGTACAAGATGATTATGCAAACTGGAGCTTATGGCAAAAACAACAAAGCCGAAATCTACCTTTGGGATTTTGGTGTAGGAAACTCCCTTCATCTGGAGTCCAGTATACACCTTTTGAAAAGCAGTTGTTAGCTGCATATTGGGCTTTGGTGGAGATTGAAAAACTGACTCTGGGCCATGAAGTGATATTAAGACCTGGAATCCCAATTATGACCTGGGTAATGAGTACCCCAGCTTCTCACAGAATTGGACATGCCCAAGAGATTAGTATAATCAAATGGAAGTGGCATATTCAAAATAGAGCAAAAACAGGCAAAAGCGGAGTCTCTGCTCTGCATGAATCTGTAGCAAACATAGAAATTGAGAGGAATGACACACCCCCTGAGCCAGAGCAACAGTTGGTATAGTCCACTGTAAAATGGAATGAGGGATATGATGTATTAACTGAGGAACAAAAGAGACATGCATGGTTTACTGATGGGATAGCAAAATATTTGGGCCAAAAAAAACATCAGAAAGCAGTGGCCTATAACCCATGTACTAGAAGGACTTTGGAAAGTACTGGGATAGGTGCAAGTAGCCAATATGCTGAATTTATGGCAGTATATCAAGCCATCAAAACAGAACAAGGAGGACAGTGTCATATATTCACTGATTCATGGGTGGTAGCTAATGGGTTAGCTACATGGATGCCCATGTGGAAAAATGAAAATTGGGAAATTCATGGCAAACAAGTCTGGGGCAAAGAATTATGGGAAGATATCTGGAACATGTCTTTGGTCACTGACTTGTCAGTTTTTCATGTAGATGCTCATGTGGCCCTCGCCACGCCAGAATGTGAATACAATGCTCATGCTGATCGACTGGCAAAGATTGCTACTGAACATATTGTCCCTACTTTGACAACAACTGATGATCCGGTATTAGCAAAATGGGTCCACCAAGCAGCAGGCCATTTGGGGGTCCAGGCCACACACCAGTGGGCACAAGATCAAGGTATTAGTATCTCTCATTCACTGTTAAAACAGATAGCAGAAGAATGTCATATATGTCAATTGGAAAAGGAGTGAACTGTTCCTCGGGGAGTAACTGGTGAGATAGCAAGAGGAAAAGTCCCAGCCCAAATCTGGCAAATAGATTATATTGGTCCACTACCACTAGATAAAGGATTCAGATTTATATGTACTTGTGTTGACACCGATTCAGGTGTACTAGTGGCTTGTTCTTGTAAGAATGCAACCCAGAAAAACACTTGTAAAACTCTAGATCTCATAAGTCTATATTATGGAACCCCAATGCAGATTCAAAGTGACAATGGGTCACATTTCCAAGGCAATGAAATGAAGTATTGTATACTAAACAATATAGAATGGATATATCATATTCCATATTATCCAGAAGCATCTGGGTTAATTAAAAGAATGAATGGATTACTGAAAGAACAGTTGAGGAAGTTAAGTTCCAATAATTAATATCAACATTGGAAGGATAATTTGTTATTAGCTTTATGTAATTTGAATAATAGACCATTGGGAGGAAGTACACCTCTAGCCAGAATGATGGCCCCCAAATCTGCAAATTAGAAAACAACAAACACATAAGATCCCAAACATTGAGTATTGGACCTTGAGGCTAGATGTCCCAGCACCGTACCCAGCAACACCTGGTTCAGTGGGGTATGATTTACATTGTTTAGAGGACTTCTGGTTGGACAGAAAAGAAATAAGAAAAATCTCCACTAGGATATGCATAAGAATCCTTAAAAATCACTTTGGACAGATTTTACCCAAATCAGGATTGGCAGCTCAAGGAACACATGTATTAGCTGGAGTAATAGATTCTAATTATCAAGGAGAAACTTTTGTAACATTCCATAATTTAGGTGAAGGGCCCATACAGATTCATAAAAATGATAGGATAGTTCAAGTGATTATCATTCCTTGTAAAACAATATCACTTGCAAAAACTGACCCTCCTTCCAAAATAACTATCAGACGAACTGAAGGATTTGGTTCTACTGCTAGAATAAAATCAGGAGCTAAAGTATGGGTAAAACGGAAGCCAGATGATGTTCCAAAGGCTGCAGAGATTATAGCATATGGGAGGGATAACACTGTTAACTATTGTTTATTCTGGAAATGATTACAAAATTGTACCCTTAACTCATTTATTCTACCGTGAGTGAGGCTACAATGGTCTGGTTGTCTCTTTGCTTCTTCTTGACTTTTCTGTCTGTTCACCTTGTTTGCTAGATTTGTTTCCGCAGGCTTGGTACCCGCCACCTGTAGATAATTGCTTAAGCTGGATGTCACCCTCTGTCTGCAACTGTGATGTGTCACCCTTGGACCTGGCATCAAGCATATTAAGAACTGACCTCTCAAATGGGACCTCTTGGGACAGGGACAGCTCTACATCCGATTTCAGCCGCAAGTAGCCATGGAAGAAGAGACCTTCACCTCTTACCACAAGATTTTGGGGTCCCATTTGTTCAGGGTGGGGAAATGATGGGAAGCTTGTGCTCAAGCCCCACCCTAAAATATGGTTTTCTATGATTGTTGTGTGCTATCCTTGTTATATTGTTGTGAAATTTTGTTGACACCAGTTATTCCTAATGTATTTTTGCCAAGTAAGGGACATGAAAGATCTTGGGGCCTAATGTAAGGGTTATGGGATTCAAAGATCTTCCATGCCTCATTGGACTTGCTCACGTAGCAGGAAGGGGTGGAGCAAGAGCAAGCAGAAGCCAAGCTAGAGTTCCTGCAGTGGCTAGCAGTGGTGGCAACGGTGGCAGCAGCAGAGGCAGCGGCAGCGTGAACCCCTTTTTGAGGCAGCCAGAATTTCTGCTAAGGACTGCCAGGGGCCGGAGCTGCTGGGAGTATGCTTCCTGGACGCTGGGTGGTTGCTGTGAGTGGGGAGAGGAGGACCTTTGCCTGAGGTAGCCTGTTCTGTTTTAAAGGCTTGAGAATGTGGGTGCTTTCTACTTTATCTACCTGTCCCAATTTCATAACTACTCTGATGGCTTTCACTTTCTGGTTTGGGGACTCAAGTCTTTTGGTATTTTAATAAATGTTCCAGCTTTATCCCCCATATAGAAAGCCTGATATATTTTGTGATTAATAACCACATCAGCATATTTGTAATTGCCGTAGGCAATGTGAATATTGCATTGCTGACATATTTGGGTGGCAAGGGAATAGGGGATATTAAAGGAGACAGTAGTCAGAAGCAAAGCAGATATTTTTAGGAGGGACAGGATTAAAAGAATAAAATAAATAAGAAAATGTGATGAATGAAAATAGTTAGTAATCATAATTGTGAATATAAATGGAGTGAGCTAATCCATAAAATGAAAGCAGATAGCAGAATGGATTAGAAGCCAGAATCCAACAATATGTTGCATACAAGAAACAAAAGGAGTTAAAATATAGGGCAGACTTTATTATGCTTCAGCTAAAGTAAAAAGGCAGGGGTAGTAATCATAACCTCAGAGAAAACAAGGATAAAAATAGATCTAATTAAAATATATAGTCAGGGAAACTACATTTTGCTAAAAGGTACCACAGATAATGAATATCAAAAAATTTTGTACCAAGTTTCTGATAAAGACCTCATTTCTCAAATATATAAAGAACTGAGACAAGTTTATAAAAATAAAAACCATTCCCTAGTTGAAAAATGGTCAAAGGAAAAAACAGATAGTACATCAATGAAGTGATCCAACCATTTTAAGAGAACAATCTGGAACTATGTATAAAGGGCTATAAAACTGCATTCCCTACTAGGCCTGTATCCTGAAGAAATCAAAGAAAAAGGAAAAAGACTTGTATGAACTAAGATATTTATAGCAGCCCTTTTTTGCAGTGGCAAAGAACTAGAAACTGGATGGATGCTTATTAATGAAGAAACAGCTGAACGAGTTGTAGCATGACTGTGATGGAGTATTACTGTGTGATAAGAAATGATGGGGGGGGGGTGCAATGACTGCAGCTAGGTGTTGCAGTGAATAAAGCACCAGCCCTGGAGTCAGGAGGACCTGAATTCAAATCCAGCCTCAGACACGTCACACACACAAAGCTAGCCATGTGACCTTGGGCAAGTCACTTAACCCCAATTCCCCTACCTTCTCCCCTCAAAAAAAAAAAAAAAAAGAAAATAAGATAGTTAAAAATCTATTACCCTTGATGTAAGGTCATAGCAACCGGGAGACCACTGAATGAGTGTTGCAAAACAAAATGCTGACCCTTTGATATTTGAAGAGTTGTTTTGCAGAAAAGGAACTGGTATGCTGTTTTGAATTTTTTTTTTTCCTTTTTGGAGTGGGGAGGGCAGGGCAATTGGGGTTAAGTGAGCTGCCCAAGGTCACATGGCTAGTGTTAAGTGTCTGAGGCCAAATTTGAACTCAGGTCCTCCTGACTCCAGGGCTGGTGTTCCATTCACTATGCCACCTAGCCAACCTGGTACTTTTAATTTCTGTGGATCTTACTGAACTTCTAGAGCTTAAGAGATCTCAGTGGGATCTCTCCCTATTGCTTTGCCCAGAAGGGAGGAGTCATGAAACTCAGATCTGTATGGCCCTAAAGTACAGAACTGAAACCAATAGATGTTGGTTCTTAAGGGGAAAAATTTAAGTTTGTTTGAAGGGGTAAAAATAACACTGCAAAAACAGAACAGGATAACTAATTTTGAGTTCTTCATCAATAAAGGTCTTCAGAGTGGGAAAACTATTAACTGGATTGGGGGCGGTAGGTAGGGGAAGCAGGAGGTAGGAGTATCAGAGAAGGCTTTTCCTGAAGTGGCATGTGGGTTTATCCTCTAAAAGGTATGTAGAGATTAAAAAGTACTTTTTCCTGGCCAAATGACCAGAGCTTAAAGATACATTTCTATTTTGGAAGATGGGGGAAAATGGAAACTTAAATTTTAAAACAATCGACTTTCAGTGTGTATTCCTCAAATGCTATTATCTGGAAAATGACAACATAGAATAGGCAGTTTCTGAAATCTATTTAGTATTATGCAGCATGTGTACAGGACACCAAGCCAACACTAATGAAAATTATGCTTTGAGTTGTTTTTCCAGTGGTATTCATGAGTTTTGCATCTATTGGTCTCTCGTCTTTGTCGTTTTTTCATTCAAGTCTGACTCTTCATGATCCCATTTGGGGTTTTCTTGGCAAAGGTAGTGGAGCAATTTGCCATTTCCTTTTCAAGCTCATTTTTATAGATGAGTAACTGAGGCAAAAGGAATTGACTTGCCCAGGATCAGACAGATAGAAGTATCTGAGGCCAAATTTGAATTCATATCCTGCTGACTCCAGGGCCAGCACTCTATCCACTGCACTACCTAGCTGCCCCCTCTTGTCTAAGTCATCTCTTTAAATAATGAGAATTCCTGAGATGGCAGGTCAGGTTTAGTAGTTTGTACTTACAGTGTGTTAAGTTTTTATATTAAACTGACTATGCTGAGCACATGTATGACCTCTGACCTTATGAGCAACATTTTCTAACCATACTTAAAAAATTGCTCCATATTAAAAGAGATGCTATGAGCTAACAGTAAAATATAACTGATTCCAAAGTATTACTTAAAATTTTTCAGTAGCTATAAACTCACTCATTAGGCACTTTGTATATTAATGGCATTCAGGAAGTTAGTTATGTCTAGCCCTGTAATCAGGATAGGAATTAAAATCTAGCCTCAGACACTTACTAGCTATGTGACCCTGTGGAAATCACTTAACCCTACTTGCCCCAGTTTTCTCATCTGTAAAATGAGCTTGAGATGGAATGACAAACCACTCCATTATCTTTGCTAAGAAAACGTCCAAAGGGGTCATGAGGAGTTGAACACTACTCAAATGACTGAACAATATTAATAGATTTATACAGAACTTACATATATCATTTCATTTTATCCTCATAACTTGTATAAATACATACAATTATTATTCCCCGTTACAGATAACGAAGGCTGAGAAGTTAAGTGACTTGTTTGTCCAGCTACCAAGACCAGAAGGTAGGTTTGTTTTCTTGGACTTCAAATCTATTCAGTGTTCTATCACTGAATCTATCTGAACTCTACTGCTCTTTCAGAATCACATATCCCTCCCATAAGAATTAACACATTATATCACTGTGATGGTCCCACTTACCTTTCCATTCAGCCTTTGATGTCTTAGCAAACAAACTTTCACTTAGTGCCATCACTAATTTCAAAAGGAGAAATCAATTTTTTTTATTTTCCTAAATAACCTCTAGTAAGTCTCCTAATATATAACCTTCTAGAAGTGAATCAATGTCTTGTAGTTATATAAGTCCTTTTACTGTAGAACAGTTTTTTTTTTTTTATGATTAACCTTTCTCTCTTGAATTTCAAGAAAATTGTAGAGGTAGTGTGGTACAACAGAAAGAAACAGTTTAGCTCAGAATCCTGCCTTTGAGCTTCCTACTTTAACCTATGGCACAGTTTCTTTCTCTATGAGACTGAACTGGAAGGCCTTTTCAGCTCTAAATCTATGGCCCTTGGAGTTCTCTTTTTAATATATAAAAATTTAGTACATGGACCTATTTATTCTTTGTAATTCTACATTTTATAGACTTTAAGCCTCTCCCTTTTCTCAGTCTTCATCTTTCCAGATGAAAATAATTCCTTCTAGAGCAAACTGTATCTTTTTGTCACTTTACCTTTGGGGGATATTTTCCAGTTCACATTTCAAGAAACAGAGCAACCAAAACAGCATACAGTTGTCTATATGCTTTCATTTTTGTGTTGCTAAGCTATGATGGAATACAATAACAAAGCAGGCTACATAAGTACCAAGACATTGGCTCAAAGCCCCAATTCAGACACATATTAAAGTGTGCCCACAGGTAAGTCATCTCCATCTAAGACTCGTTTCCTAACCTCTAAAAGTGTCACAAAAAGTCCTTTGTAAACCTTAAAGGACTATACATGTAAATTATTGTTATGGGATGCAAAGTGCCTATCAGTGGTAACAACTTTAAAAAACAAAGTCCTGCCTGGTTTGGTGGTTATTAAATATTCTGTTTGGGGCAAAACATTATAGGCTTAGAGCTAGAGCTCAGGCAGAACCTAAGAGACTATCCAATCTAACACCCTCATTTTACAAATGAGAAGACCAAGAACCAAGTAGGTTGCATGGTCACTTAGGTAGGAAGCAAATAAGATCTGAAAACAAATCCTGACTCCAAAGTCAAAGCTCTTTTCACTATATTTTGGTCACACTAAATGCCATGGAAGAAGATAAGCAGTTATTGCTTTATAAGCTCAAAGAATAAATCAGTCAAGTGAGATAACTATTGTTAAAAATGATAATTCTTAGCTATTCGAGTTCATCAGTTCACTAGCACCTTGTCAATTATATTTTATTTGGCCTATATTAGTCTAATAGACTTCACAGTAAATAGATCTGCTCTGTGAACAGAATATTGCCTAAGACCCCACATGTTGTTATCTGACAATATAAACACTTTAAAATTAGTCTCAAATTTTCTAATTTTTTTGGTCCAAACTTATCTATGCTCAAACTATAACTTCTAAGGGAGAAGGTACCATCTATCAAAAATCAACTGTTCTGCAACTTAGCCTTTGAGAACGGCCTGGAGGCACCGTATACAGTTAATACGTTTAAGAGGTGGGACTCAAAAAATGATCTCCATGATTCTTAAGTAATTCTCTATCCACATACATGGTAATGCCTATCTCAAAAATTAGCTCCCAAAATGTCTCACTCACACTTTTGTCACTTCCTACCTATTGTTCTGCCATACCTAACGTTAGCCACAAAAGGTAAACAGGAACAAATGTCCTAGGTTCCCACCAAAAAAAGGTCCTAGAAAGATGCTTTCTTGATTCTGGTTATCATTAAATTTAAAAAAAATAAAGAAAACCAGCACTTGGCCATACGTTGTAAGTGCTTACTGAGCATAGCAGCAGATGCTTAACTGGAACAGAGTTGAGCCTCCAGATGCAACTCTTCTGATATCCAGGGGAGCACTTTGAGCAAGTGTTCCCCCAATTTATTTGATCCACTGCTCCCAACCTGGAATTACACATAGGTAGGGTGGGAGAAAGACAGAATCAGGCTAGTCCCAAGTTTTTTTTTTTAAATTTAAAATATTTTTTAAAACTAAAATAAAGGATTTATTGGAATTGTGACTTGTTTAAATAAGCACCTGCTTGCTTTCATTTGTAAAGGTATCCTGTAGTATTCATTGCCCATAAATGTTCACTTAGCCACTTAGGAAAAAGGATGCTAAAGCTTTTTTTTTTCCTTACAAAATATTAGACACACAAGGTTAACAAGCTTATTAGTTGTTTCTCAAAAGTGTACTACAGATACTGAGACTAGCTTTGATTCATTTAGGATTGTTTTTTTTTTCTTTACCTGTATAAAAATACTTTTCCTTGAAAACTTAAAACATACACAGTTTTGAGCATGTATCCCAGTTCCGTCTTTTAAAATTGAGTAATACATATAATTCAGTGTAACTAAGACACAAGTACAAGGTTTTCTTGAACAGTGTTAACTTTCCATATCCATTTTATTCAACCTTGTTCACTAGTTTCCAGATGGAAAACACTTTAGTAAATTTTCCCCTAATTTTCCCACATTTTTTGGTGCAAATCTTTCTTGTAAGAAAAGAAAAAATAAGTCTTTATCCATATGAGGTGTTAGCTTCACATACAGGAAAAATGTAGGTTAAGTGTTACATTAAAATCCTTACTTGATTTTACTTAAGCAGCTGTCATGAGAAGGAAGAAGTTAGGGTGTATCTGAGCACTTACTGTTTTCTTTCTGTTTAGATCAAAAGGACAAATTAGTTGCTTTGATAGTTCACCATTTTATTTATTCCAAATGTCCTATGCCATAAGGAAGAATTTAAAAAAATTTTTTTTTCGATTCTTCCTACTGATCCCTAAAAAGTAACACAAAACCCAAAAGTAAATAGCTTAAAAACAAGACATTTTGATCACTATTAATAAAATAACACAAAATTACCTCATCACTATGTATAAATATTTCAGGGAAAACACCAGGGGTTTAAAAAAAAAAAAACTACTGACCCTAAAGTGAACCAAACTACTGACCAAACACAGGGTTTGGCACACTTTTGCAAAACATACAAAAAACTCCAGAGGAGATGATGTACATTGTCCCTTTTTTTGGAAGCACCAAAAAGGTGGCTGAAAGACTACTGTCATAATTCCAAAAATTGAAAAAGAAAGCTAGCTATACAGGACTGAAACGAAAATATGAAATGCTTAAGTTTCACTTTAAAAAGATGGTTTCTTGAAATCTTGTAAGGTTCTAAGGCTCAGTTTAAAAAGACTACTTATAATGTGTACAACTTGAACATGAACCTAAAATTTTTTATTTAAATCAAGAGTCTATTGTAGAGTAGTAGAAACTGCTTCAAGTATCATTTGTGAATGATTGAAAAGAGGAAAGCACAGATATGTAGAAAACATGCAATACTATAGGAAATTTGGTTAATTTTTAAAAATGTTTAAACAGATTAAAACCTGTTTATTCACATTGATGCATTTTAATCATAGAATTTAATTTCTCTATCTTGTGCTTATATTGTTTATGCTTTGTGATAAGTTTTTAAGAGGAAGACCTGAGGATTAACAGATATAGCTGTAAACTACATAAATGTAAGTAGTTCATTTTTATCCAGAAGAAAATAATTTGTAGTTATTTTTTGTTTTGAGTCAACATGCAAAACTGATAAAACAAAGAACGAATTGATTTTATAGAAACTGAAGTCTCAAATTCAGGAATTCTTAAACTGTATTATGCATCATGTTAGCAACATCTTCAAACAGTGGATAATATTAGACAAAAGTTAATACTTCTGCTTAGTTCTCTTTTTAGATACTTTTAAACTCTAGACAAAAAAAAAAGGATTAAAAAGAGAAAGTTCCAGGTAAAAGAGGAAAGTTGCTATAGGTAGAACCACAAAGTGCAAAGGAGAAAACTACTTGTTGAGGACAACTTCTCAGAGATGTATTTCCCTGACTGTAACAACTACCAAGCAGGTGTCCCTTATAATTCCTTTTCAAAAGGGTTACTCATCTGCTTGGGGTTAAATCAGTGGGAAAACTGGATTTGATGTGAAGAAACTAACAATTCAATTTTCTTCAGACAGATTCATTCTTTAAAGCAAGAAATATGTGCAAAACTTTAAGTATTATGGCAGAAGGAAGAAAAATTTATTTAAGCAATTTTTAAACGCCTTTTTAAAAAACCTACATGTCATGCTTTGTAAACTCTTGAAACTAAATTGGTTGATCTAGGGTGTTGTATGGGGGAATTTTTCCCTCAAGGATAGAGATGGATGAGGGGAACAAAACAACAAAATTGCATTTTATTGGATGAAGTCCTTCAAACCTTGTAGTATGATAAAGCTCTAATATTTTTAAAAGTGTTTTAATAAAGCACACACTACAAATTGTTATTTAAAGTAAAATTCTAATACTTTGTTACACAGAATCCAACTAAAGGTCATTAATGATTGCAAAATCCTAGGGCCAAATTCTTTTTGAGAAGAAATAAAATGAGTTAATTAAGGGACTTTCACCTTTTTTAATGTATTATACTTTATGGCACTACTTTTACTTTCTGCAAAGTGCTTGCAAGATGCGAACTTAGTTCCTTCAGCAATTCTACACTTGCTTTTCCTTGTTACATTAAATGTCTATCAACATTATTTTGAAAAAAGCAACTCTTTGCCCCTATCTTCTTTCTTGAGTCTATCAGACTTAAGATTCTTAGTTTATCATCTTCTAACATACCATTCTCTACAAAGCTACCATATAAGTTCTAGTTTATTATAGTAGCATATGTCTGATTTGGGCTATTACTTACCTGCAAGATTTCCACATTCCTTTTCCCCTTAATGGTTTGAACTTTGGGAATGAATAAATGCTTCTTCCAAAGTCCTCAAGTATTTATTACAAAAAGAAAATTAACATTTGGCATTGTTTATTGAAAAGGAAAACATAGTTTTGAATGGCAGTTCAGATCCTATTTTTACCTTCAATTTTATATTACTGTTATTTTTAATCAGCCTAAGGCTACAGGTACATACTGCATACTCTGCAGAAATGCAAACTGAAGGCCTGACATTCTTAAAATAAAGCAATTTGTCTCTTTGTCCCATGGAATTTTAGGGTTGAAAGTGACTTTAGTCATACCCCATCATTCTACAGAAGAGGAAATCGAAGTCCATGTATGTTACAAATCACACTCCTTCATTTGATATCTAACAATCCCTGCATCTTTTCTTTAAGCATAATGCTGGCTCCTTTTGACTTGCTCTTCAACTTTATATTGCTTGGATAAATTAACTTAAATCAACATAGCACAGATATAAATATAATAAACCCATGTCTTAATTCCTTTACAAGATTAATTCTCACTAATACAGATGCACTGCTTCAGCTGTAAACTCTTTGCAAAGGAAATGATCAAATAAGGAAAAATAGCCCTTTTTTTTAAAAAGGACTAGTTTTCCCTACTACCATCCAAAAGAGTTCTTAAATTGTCAGTAAGATATTGCTTAGTTACATATCTAATCATCAATGTCTTCAAAGTAACTTCCAATTTTATCTTCTTCCTGGCTTGAGCCATATTGGATAATTAAAAGATCCAATTATAGTAAAAAGGAATTACGTCACATTTCTTATTTCGGATCAGCCTTAATTAATGGAATCTTTGTATTAGTATGGCTTAATTATTAATACGGCTATATCATAGGAACTATTTCTGTTCTTTTCCTGTTAATAGCAAGACTGATCACTGATTTTTAATGTCTGGAGTAACCTGATACATGTTTTGATTCCAACATGTCTTTATAAAAATAAAGGGATTCACCATGTCCCCTACTTTTTTATTCATATGCAGTTTGACTTTTTTCTTTTAAGAATCTACCTTACCAATAATAATGGCCTGATTTTAATGCTGACTGTCCATCTGCTGTGAAAGTAGTAGTTGGTATTTTCTTCAAAGATTTTCTCCTGCTGGGTTCAGTCAGAAGATGGGCCTCATGACATCTTCTAACAAATTTGTAACAGACACAACACACACAAGGTTGTTGGTTTTTTTTTTTTAAAGGTGTGATTTCTCCTTCCCATTCATATTTTTTCTTTGAACATATTGCACAATATTTTATTATTAAAAAAAGATTTTGTCAGACAAAAAAGTTTTTCTCCTCTTCTCAGGAGGTGCTATGTATACTATTTTTTGTAAGAGGTAAGTGGTTGTTTGTGTGGCCATCCTGGACCTAAAAAACAAAACAGAAAAAGATCAGATTATTAGTTTTAATTCTTGTAAAATATATCCAATGTAAAAATAGAAACTTTTATTTTCATTTCAAATTTGGATACATTGGGGACCCTGAAAAATGTCTGCCCTTTTTTTTGTCCACAACTGTGATTTCACTGGTTTGAGAGTACTCAAATAAGCAAAATTAACTAAATCAATGAAGATCAACAACTGCTCTGTCCTAGACAGAGAAAGGTTAAGCAACATAACATGCCTTAGGTAAAGGGTTACACAATCAGCAAGTTTAAGAGGCTAGAATTGAACCTAGATCTTCCCAATTCTGACGCTGCCTTCTCAACTTCTATCTGAATTCTTACAATATATGAAACACAATACTGGTACTCAGATGGTTGCTCTACTAGTCTCACTTACAGAAGTAACAAGTTTGTAGGCTCCAAGTCTGAAACGACAACAAATTATTTCAACTATGAATTTTCCAATTCCATGTAACATGCCTAAAAGTAAGCACATAAAAATACATTGTCAGAAAACAACAAATTTTTAAACTAATTCCTGAATTATCATTTAAGAATAAATAACTGGACAAGTATAAAGGTGTGAAAAAGAGCAAATAATTTAATGGATGGCACCTTTTACTTACCAACTAATGAGAATTCACAATTGTTACTTTCAAGGATAATGGATTTTTAAAAATTATAACGAAAAAATAAAGCTACATAGTTCCTAGGCCCTCAAAATCCAACTTTTCCAATTATACTTATGAAAAACTGCCAAAGTAGAAAAAAAAACACATTGGGGGCTGTTTTCATATCTTTTGGGAAATTAATGATATCGCAAAATTACATTTTATCCAAGTGGCAGTATGGTTTTATATAAGAAAAAACTGGTATGTCCACTACCACAACTTAAAAAAACATGATGGGCAGTAAATATAAATTATTTAATTACATGCTATTCTGATCATGCAGTTAGGAAGCACATAAATTAAATTCCATGCAAAACTGTATCTTTCCCCTGTTCAACAGCATTTCTTAGGAAAATTACACAAATTTATCAGGATTATAATCTTATTAATCTTTGTGATAGCAACTTAAATAACACTAAATTCATGATATATTATCTATTTTCACTACAAGATAGTTTTCTCAATCAACTCTGAGATTAATTTCTACATCTCTTCTAAATAACATTTTCTAAACTGATAAAAATTATTATAGATTGTTATTAGATCAAATTTATATAGTGCTTTTATGATTTACAAAACTTTCTCAAGTTTGTAAGACAGATTATATATGTATTACTATCTCCATTTTATAGACAAGAAAACAGAGGATCAGAAAGCCTTGACCAAAGGTCACATAGTTTTTGAACCAGGACTCAAACTTAGGTCATAGTATCACAGATTTAGAGCTGGGAGGGACTACAAATGCATAATCCAAACTTTTGGGTTTTTGCTCAAATAAATAAACTGAGACCCAGAGAGGTTAAGTGGCAAAGTGGAGATTCAAACCCAGGACTTCTGATACTAAATCCATTATTCTTTCCATTGCATCATGCCTCCTTTATGACTCTGAATCAACATTTTTTCCCATAATAAACAGCATTTCCAGAAATAAGATAGAAAAAATATTGTATTACCTGTTGTTGAGAAAATTCCTCCAATAATACCACACAGTCTTACTAAAAACTGCCAGAATGGCATGTGTTCTTCAGTCACTGTTACCATAAGGGAACTAAGATCATACTTCATAAATATCCCAGACACCCCATGGCTTCCTGCTGCATGGTTAATGGCACGTTCCTAAAGCAACCAAGTTGGAGAAAAAGGTAAAAGAGAGACAGATAATGTATGTCAACATTATGTAGTCAATTTCTATTGCTTCTTAATTTTTTGACTGATAAGCTAATTCTAAGGAATTCAGGCAGAAAACAGCTCCTGCAAATTAAAAGTGGGTAGTAAATTAGAGAAGAAATTTGTTTCACATCAACCTCTCAGGTCTAAATTTCTCATGTTTCCATTCTATTTTTCTCCCCTGCCCCCAATACTTAAAGTTACTAGATTGTGTTTTATTTTGGTTCAGAGCAGCTGATTTCATTAGAGGGGATGTCCAATGAAAAACTCGCTTTACAAACGCAGAACAATTAATTAACAAACAATTGGCTATGTACCAAATAATTGTGACAGGATACAAAGGAAAAAAAATGACAAAAATGGTCCGTGGTCCCTACCTTCAAGTCAACATATCAATATAAGAAGATAACACGTAACTATAAAAACTATATACAAAATAAACAAAAATTAACTTTTTGAGGAAAAGGCATTCTCAGTTGAAGGGGGAGTGAGTCATGAAAGGTGTTAAGTAGAACATAGCTCTTCAGTTAAACTCTGAAACTAAATATTGATTCCAAGAATAGGAAGTATAATTTCATGTATGAAGGACAGTCAATAAAGGTATGGAGAAGGGAGAAGAGCAATGGCTAGACCATTGTGTGTGAAGTGGATTAATTTATAACATAGGAAATATAGGAAGGAACCTAGTGGTTAGGGTCTTTAAATTCCAAACAGGGGAATTTATATTTAATCCTAGAGGTAAAACAGGGAGCCAAATGAATTTATGGAGTATGTAATTAGAGCTCTATAATTTAAGCATATCGCAATAAGAGGCATGTGGAGGATAAAATAGAAAAAGGAGAGTCATGAAGCAAGAGGACTAACTAGAAAACTATTCCAAAATAATAGAGGGCAGAGATGAGAGCCTGATTTATGGTGGTGGCTATGTGAGTTAAAGGAAAACTTATAAAACTTGGTAAATGATTGGAACTGTATGGTAAGAAAAATAAATCAAGGATGACACCAAGACTGAGAAACTAGTTGGCCAGAAGGATGGTCATATTCTTGACAAAACTAAGACAGTCTAAAAATGGGGTGAGTTTGGGGGGAAAGATGAGATAATTATTTATTATTATTACTAACATTTACATAGTGTTTACTATATACCAGGG
Organism: Petaurus breviceps papuanus; assembly: GCF_028583685.1. Taxonomy (NCBI): domain Eukaryota; kingdom Metazoa; phylum Chordata; class Mammalia; order Diprotodontia; family Petauridae; genus Petaurus; species Petaurus breviceps. The sequence continues at coordinate 12,022,880 of NW_027185877.1, read as the reverse complement.
ACTGTGCTAAATTGCTTTACAATTAATCTCATTTGATCCTGGGAGATAGGTGATATTATTATATCCCCGTTTTAAAGATGAGGAAAATGAGGCAAACAGAGGATGATGATCTGCCCAGGATCACATAGTTAGTAAGTCTGAGGTCAAATTTGAACTCAAGTCTTCTTGACTCCAGGTACAGAACTCTATCTACTGTGCCACCTAGCTGTTCTGGACATGTTGGACCCCCAAAATCAGGCTGATATAAGGATGAAGCTCAAGGAGAGAGTCTATAGCTAGATAGAGACTATTAAGCCAGAGATGATCTAGGAGATCTGTATAAAGACAATAAACCTTCTAGAATTAAGGAGGTCACCAAAACTATATAAACAAAGAAAAAACGCCCAGAACAAAGCCTTGAGGAATAACCACAGTTAGGTGTGGCATAATATGGGTGATCTAGCAAAAGAAGCTTAGAAAGGGCAAAGGGAATAAAAAGAGAACACTAGCACAAACCCAAATATGAGAACATTCAGGGATAGCGAATGATCAGCAGTGGCAAATACTGTAGAGGTCAAGAAAGTTAAGAATTGAGAAAAGACCACTAGATTTGGTATTCAAGAAAACACTGAGGAGTTGTTAAATAAATTATGGCAAGTGAATATAACAGACTATTGTTCCATGAGAAATTAGACAATTTCACAGAATTCTAGGACACAAAAAAATGATGTAGAGTGAACAGAACCAGAACAATTTAAATAAGAACAACATTCTAAGGAAAAACAACTGAAATACTCAAAAACTCTGGTCACTGCAATGACCCATGATGTCTCCAGAGGTCCTATGATTGACCAAATTTACACCCTATCCCCACCCCCAGGTGATGAACTCAAGATACAGAAAAAGACATTTCATCATGGACTCTACCACTCTATCAATTAATTTTGTTTGATTATGCTCACCAAAGGTTTTTCTTCCTCTTCTGATTTTTAATTTAGAGGGGCATAACCATGGTAATGTCAAGGAATGCAAACATTTTCAGTTTTTAGTGAAGCATTTTCAAAAATGAGGACAAGCATACAATTTTGAAAGTAACTTATGGAGGTTATTATAAACTTTTTTGAAAAAAAAGTAAATAGTATGAAATTAAGGTTCATGGTTTCATATACAATCTTTTTTCTGCATTCTGCTCTGTATAAAGAAATGTTCATTTTTGTTTAAGTTCACAATTTTAAAATAACAATTTTTTAAAAGAGACTTTTGGTAACTTGAGATCTAACAGTTATTAGTTTTTGTTGTTTTTTTTTTTTTACAAAAACTTCCTCTTTATTCAAGGGATTTAAACAGAACAGACATTTCTTGAATAAAATGTAAAGTTTCCAGCAAATGAAAATATAAACCCATTAAGTCACCTTGTACACAACCTGGCAGGAGAAAAACACAAATGGCAACAATTATACATGCCCCACAACTAAGCAGTGATGAATCTTCAGTCACTCTTGGTGCTTTGCGTTCAGCTTGATACAAAGCTTGCCATGACTTTTGGAAGCAAAGCTCAGCTGAAGATACATTCATCAGAGCACCCAATGGGGTAGTTGTGGTGGTGTCAGCTTTGCTCAATAAACAAGAGAGTCACCAGCACTTTCAAACAGTGTATTAACATCCCTTAAATATCCCAAGTGAGAAACAAGAAGGCAACACTATTAGCAGAAAGATGTTAGCAGGTAAGGACAGCTATGTATAGCTTAGAACAGAAGTGGCATGCTCTTTCATTTCTTAGGTTTCTTGGGCAGTGGCTGCCGGAACAGCAAGATGTGAGGCTCTGGTTCACAGATCATGTAATGGACCCATCCCTGACTCTGCTGGACATCAAGGTTCCTCCACTCAGACATCAAGTGGGTCTTGGGGACTAGTTTGGCTATGTCCTTGGGCAACATGATGTGCCAGTACTCGAACTCCTCATCGTCGTATTTATCCAAATAGTAAATCTGTTTGAGACATGTCCGCTTCTCCCGGGGGACCCCAGGCCCGCGCCGCCAACCGCCTAACACCAGCTACGCGCATGCCTCTAACAGTTATTGTTAAATGATGGAGTCAGAAAAAAGACTGCAATTAAGAAGCAAAACAATAGAAAAAGGAGTGGAGGCAACAAAATAGTTTTTGTCTAAGGGTTTGGCTTTTAGGGGTCCAGTGAGTTGTTTTTTTTTTTAATTAAAGATGGAGTGGGGGGATGCAGGGAATGTTTCTAGGCTATAAGTAAGAAACCAGTACAAAGAAGAAATTGAAGATCAGAGAAAAAGGAAGGGAGGGAGGAGAGAAAGAGAGAGAAGAGGAGGAAAGGGAAGGAAAAGGAGTGGGGAAAAAGATACCATGATTGTGGGGGCAATCTGCCAAAGAAAACAGGAAAGAACGGATACTCATATAAAACTGGAGTAAAAAGAAAAGAATGGGAGATTATATCAAAAGATTTTTAAATGTTCAAGAGAGAAGTTCACAACTGATACAGTAATGTAAGAAAATATCATTGCACTATGAGAAACAAGAAATATGAAAAATTCACAAGAACAAAAACTGATGCAGAGTAGAGTACAGCCAGAATAATAATATATGCAATTATAAAATAATTTGTAAACTGCAATTATAATGACCAAGCTTGCACGATGGGAGAGGTAAGAACAAATATCTTTGTCTCGTTGGTGCAAAGGCAGGGAAGTATTGGGATTGGAATATTGCATAGGCTATCAAATAAAGGCTATAAATTAGTTTGTTCTGCTTAGTTTTAAAAGATATTTCTAACAAGGAAGGATAGCTTGGTGAGGGGGTTGGGTATACATTAATAAATAAATATAATGTAAAAACAAAAGACAGTAATAAAAATATTTTTTAAAAAAGCAAAAACCCTAGAAAAGATACTCTTGTGATCTCAAATACATGGAGACAAGGGAAAAGTGAACAGGTACCAGAAGCTAACACAGAATAAGAGTGGTAGAAGGCAAAAGGTAGAAAGTTAATCAAGGATTAAGTGCTATAAGTTCCTCAACTGCAAGAAGCAAACAATCTCAGAAGCCAATAAGGTACAGGAAGTTCTGAGCTTTAGGCTAGAATTTATATATCAGGGAAAGTTTGTAAAGTGATGAAAGCCCTGGAGACTAAGGACAAGAAAAAAATGGAAATGCATGGAAGCTGACTCAAGGCTAGCTCATCCCTATGTAGCTGTAAGATCCTCCCCACTCCTCACTAGACCAATACAACCAAAAAAAGGATAATGAGCTTAAGAAAGTAGAGGAATTCCTTGCAACTTGGTAGACACTTTCCTGTTAAATCAACCTTCTGGCAGAGAAAATAGATGTTAAATTATTAGACTTGGCCTTCACCAATCAATGTGTCACATTCTGCCAAATAATTTTCATAATGCAGAGGTTTGCTCACATCACTGATTCTCAAAATTCCTCAATAACTATGTTATAAAATACAAACTCCTTAATATAATGTCCAAGGCTCTCCCCAGGCTAGACTACTTGTTCTCCAATTTTATCCTACTCTTTTCTGCTTACTCCATCTGTAGAAAAGGTACTCTAAGCTCATCTCTGCCAAAATTCTTCTTTCTTCAAAAACCAGCTTATGAGCTACCTTTTTCATAAAGCCTTTCCTATCACTGAACAGGATCCTGCCCTTCCAAAAATCCACCATACAGCTTCAGTCTGACTTCTCCTATGCACTAACCATATTAATGCTTATATTACAATTTTCTGAGTACATGTCCTATTCCTCTTCCTATAGTATGAGCTCTTGGAGGCTAGGTACTATAATGTTTTATTAGCTATATCTCTAGCATGATGTCTTGCTAAATGTTTGTTAAAGTGAAATAAATATCTCCATATTAAAAAGTCCAAGAGTTTTAATCTCACAAAGCCTACTGATCAAATTAATCTGAGTGTTAAAGCTTACAATCCACCACACTTTCAATAAGACTTTCTTGCCAGAAATGTATAATGAATTTTGAACTCTACAACCCATCACTGAAGTAAGATAGTATCACTGGAACAAGCTATACTATACTCATATTCTCATTACAAGAGATTAAAGGGCAAGAATTGAAAATGATAAATGTGAGAGATTTATTCAGAGTTTTTGAGCCATTTACCCAAATATCAGGAGACATTTTGCATCTCTCCCTGAATTAAATATAAGCAAATTTTAAAATTAATCTTATATCTGCAACATTAGTATTTTTTAACCAATCAATGACATTCCATTCTTTTCAATCCTATATTGTCTCAAAAAAATTCATTTTCTAGTGTAAATGATTTCATTCTGAGTATACTGTTATAGAACTACAATTATTTCTTCTCTGGCACAAAGGTGGGGTCAAAAAATTTTATGAGAATTTTCTAGATCACAGAGGCACCACTCTGCTATGTGGAAGGAATAACTACACACTCCTTTTTCCATATCCCATTTTAGCCAAGTTATAATTGGTTCCAGGGGAAGCTTTAATTTGCTGTTTTTCCTACTTGAGATAGTTTACTCCTCTTAGGCTGCAGGTGGCATTCCTCCTTCAGGGGCTTACATATTGGTGCCATACTTAATACAGATACCAATTAGTTATTGGCCCTTTTGAAGCTCAGAATTCCTGGAATTCAAGCAATCCACCAGCCTCAGCCAGCCTCCCTCACCAGCAGGGGCTACAGGTATGTTCCACCACACCCAGGGAGAAAAAGATGTTTACTGACAAAGCTTAAAAAACAATTATCACTGTGCCATGGGCTGGGTGGTAAGAGAAAATATTTTTTTCAAATATTAGCACATCTAGTTGACAAAACATTTATCATTAAGTGGCAAGGCCACTCAGGAATTCATTACTTTATCCTGTTTCTTCTCTAAATGAAACATAACGACTTCTAGCCATGCTTTGACAGGTCTAGACATGCTATGTCACTGTAGAGATACTTAAGAATCCCTCTTCTACTCACCAGAAGGGGGTAGAAGAAAAGAAGTGTGATTGTACTCAATTCTTTTTCAGGTCACACAATGAATGTAAGAATTAAATGTTTAAACATACGTCTTTACCCAGCTTCAAGGCATAAAGGTATGTAATACAAATCATCTGTTCTCAGATAAGTCAAAATTTACTATATTTAATATCTGTGAGAACTACATATTTTTAAGGCACTAAAATTAAATTTCAGTTAAAGGTAACCAAAATTTCTCTAAAAACATACTATTCTGTAACATCATTATAGCATTTAGGTTATACTGGATTCACAAAGCCTATCTATATCACTAGGATATGAGATCTGGCAGGTACTTATCACAAATCGGAAAGGTTTTCAATATGGGTCTATGTGCATAGAATTTAAAAACCAAACTAACCAACCATAGAAAAGTTCATCATTAATTACATGGTTGACCACAAGGTAATGGATATTTTATGCCATTTTCCTCCTGGCCCTGTTCCCAACTTCCTCTGGATTTCAAAATCATTCCTGTTCTACTGCTGTCCTGGAATTTCTCTCAGTGCTTAAGGTCTCATAACCCTGAAACAGTTTACTATTCCCAAGGCCCATTGACCATGGAATATTCTTCCACAAGGCCTGCTCCCCTCCCTCTTCTCCCATTAGTGAGCTCTTCCTGAAGCCTCAATTTTATAGAGGAGATAAGGCTGGACTGCCTTCATTCTCCTCAAAGCCCTAGTTCCTGACTTGCTCTGATTTTAAAACCTTCACCTGGTACCTCCACTCCAACCCCACCTCCCCCAAACTCGACACTTTTCAGTTCCCTTTTCTGTGTTGTCTTCCCCCAACAAAATGTAAGCTCTTTGAAGGCAAGTGTTGACTTCTTATTGCTATTGGTATCCTCAGTGTTTAGCGAGTTCTGGTCAAATAATGAGCATTTTCCTTCAACCAGGAAGGGGTTGTGATCTCTGTTGAAGGGAATATACATATTAAAGAAATAGATATTTTGGAGTAGTTTATTACTTGAGATTAAAATAACTTTTTTTTGTTGTTTAGTCTTCCCATTAGGGGTTTTCTTGGCAAATATAGTGGAGAGAGGTTTGCCATTTCCTTCTCCAACTCATTTTGCAAATGAGGAATTTAAGCAAACAAGGCTAAGTGACTTGGCCAGGGTCACATAGCTAGAAAATATCTGAGGCTGTATTTGAACTCATGAAGATGAACCTTCCTGATTCCAAGCCCAGCACTCTATTCACTGTACCACCTACCTACCCTAAATAAACTAATTAAGATTAAATATTATACAAAAAGTTCAAAAATTTCTGGATTAACTAAAAAGCATTTTAGGAGGTAAAAACCAAAATCAATCCATTTTTCCATGCACTAAAATGTTACAATGCAACAAATAGAAGAAAAACATTTACATTTAGTGTTAAATTATTTGCCAATATGAACACATATTAGTTTTGATACATTTTCATTCTTAAGTTCTGAGCTTAAGAAAAACCTCATTGAGGGGGTGGCTAGGTGGCACAGTGAGTAAAGCGCCAGCCCCATAGTCAGGAGGACCTTAGTTTGGTTCTGGCCTCAGACACTTAACACCCACACAAAAAACCTAGCCGTGTAACCTTGGGCAAGTTACTTAACCCCAACTGCCCTCCAAAAGGCAAAAAAAAAAAAAACAACCTCATTGAAGATCAATTTTTTAGAAAAGACTATAAAACTAATAATTATCATCAGATTATTTTGCTAATCTGGAATTAACTTACCCTTTCTGTAACTGAAAACTGGTGAGTGTCTGCTGAGATTTTGTATGTATTGAGTTTTGTTGGCACAACTGTGATAAAATACTGGAACATCTGGTTGTCTAGAATAAAATAAGAAAAGTTTTCCAGAGTCAATCAAAAAAATTAGTACTTAGAAAACTCTATTCAATATATGCCTTTTTTTCATGAAAGGTAATACTTCCCATTACTACCAAATAACAACTAATAAACACGATTTATTTATTAATGATGTACATGAAATCTGGCAAAACAGTTTTAAGGTACCAAAATGACCATCTATATCAATTACAAGTGGAATGAGTTACCTAAAGAGGTAGTTGGTTCCCCCTTCACAAGAGGTCTTTAAGCAAAAGTTGGGTGTTCATTTGTTGTGGAAGTTTCAGAAAGGATTCTTGTTTAGGTTATAGGTTGGACTAGGTAGATGGTCTTTGACAGTAATTATGCTGGATAAGTGTGAGCCTGACTCATGCTACAATGGCATTTCACTCTAACTCCTGAATTTAATGTTCTCTAGGACTTTAAATAAATTAGGCGAGAATTTTTAAATGTAAAGGGTAAGATAACAGACCTAAAAGACACTTCCTGGACATTAAAACATTTTATTTGTAGAACTAGTGTGTTGAAATTTTCAGACCATAAATGCTTTGTGATTATTTAAAGTTATTTTAAGCTTTCTCCCCTTCTTCCCTTCCCCCCCCCCAAGTTTCATGGAACTTTCAGATAATTTTAGTGGTATAAATTGGTCTTAACTATATATTTCTAAAATGAATGATTCAGTTAAGATCTAATCATTTACTTTGGGTTTTTCCTTATTAAACATATGTTCTCATAGGATCATATAATGTTAAATATATGACATTTTATTTTCTTCATATTTAATGCTGCAACAGCCTCCATGAACAATTTCCTAGAATATGAACAACTGTTATTTGAATGAAATACTTTTAAATGTCACCAGAGATAAAACAGAAAACATATATATTGGTTCAAAGTATAGAATTAATCTAGTACCTCTTTTTTTTTTTAAACTTCCATGGTAATTAACACTTGTTTTTCACAAAACCTATTATTGGAAGATAATAGTTAACTATAATGTTTTAGGACAAGCTGAAAATTTTGTTTTAACTTTTAAAAAAGACCCACTCAGGGGTGGCTAGGTGGCACAGTGATCAGAACACCAACCTTGGAGTCAGGAGGATCTGCGTTCAAATCCAGCCTCAGACACTTAACACTAGTGGTGTGAACCTAGGCAAGTCACATAACCCCAACTGCCCTGCGTTCCCCCTCCAAAATAAATAAATAAAAATAAAAAAGACCCACTCCCAGCAGCTTGAGGAGGAAGAGGTGGAATTCTCTGTGGACCCTATGTTCTGTAGGCCTGCCCAAGGGTATTGAGCCTATTAATCACTTCTTCTTAAAGGGCTAGTGAACCCTATTAGCTCTCTCTGAGAGCAGCCTTGGAGGTCTGAGGATGACCTGAATCATAGTTACATCCTCTACATTTTTCACAGGCCACCCAAAATCCAAGCAGCCCTGCAAGCCAAATAATTCTAAGTAAAATAACCAATTTAGTACCAAAAATGTTTTATTTTTAAAGCTGCATCAACAACCATACATCATTTACAAACACTATTTACGGTGAGATAAAATAGAGTTATAATGGGATTAACACAAAACATAAAAACTCATATATTATCAGGAATATCTTCACATTTCTTACATGAGCCAAAATTTAGTCAGAGCAATACTAGATAAAAATATCTGAGATATCAGGGATTATGTCAAGAAACTGATTATAACAAAAACCTCTCCCATGGTTTCTTTGGGTCACTATAAAAACCAAAAAAGCAAACCAAAAAAGCTGCACTTTAAAATTTCTAAGGAGTTGTTTTTTTTAACAGCTATTATCTAAAGGAAAAAAATTTAATACTGTCCATGAAAATATAAAAGTAGGTAAAAATAAATAAGCAGGCAGGGCATAAAAATTGTTCCCTCAACATAGTTATTTGCCCTACTTTTTAACATCTGTTTTAAATTGATATCATAATTCAAAATTAACTAAATAAATTTAACTATTAATTTCTAATTTCGATCAAGTTTCAATTAGTTAACTAACTTTACATAGCTCTTCTATACTTTAATCATAAAAGCCACCAGCAAAATCAAAATAAGTCTGAAATAACAAGTATACTTCAAAACAATTTTTTTTGGTCTAGATATGTGATGTTATTAATATGAAGAATTACAAGTAAGGAAATTCTTTCTAGCGATGAAAAACATCAATTGTTTACAACTTGGAATCTTACAGATGCCTGAGGAACACTGAAAGATTTGACTTGCCTAGGGTCCCACACGTAGTACATGTGTTAGCAACGGGACCTTTGAAAAGGCAAGCTAGCTTTCTTATCTGCTAAGCTAAGTTGATTAAAAAATGATATGCAAATCTAATTTTATGAATTTTATCATTTAAAATGTTTTAATAGAGACTATTTAAATGAAGCCTATAGACTCTTATGCAAGCAATCTAGCATCATCCTGGATCAGGAGCCTTGATTGATTTTAGTTTTGGGTCTATATCTAAGTAGTAATTCATTTAACTTTATTTTTCTCATTTATAAAAGAAACTGGGACTCACTGTGAGGTCTAAAAATCTGTGATCCTTTTATAATGCTAAAAATAGGTATAGCCTTAAGAGAAAAGTCTCAATTTGAATTTGGTCACTGAATACTTCATACTTGTCTGTATAACTGCAATTTTTAGGGGCATTACATAATTTCAGCTGTCAGGCACATTACTGAAGATATATATCTAAGTCAAAAATAAAAAGCATTATAAGTTGAGTGCTCCAAGAAATAAGAAGAGGTAAATTAATCTATTTTTCTAACTCTGTAACTACAACTAAAATAGTTCATAAAAAGAAATGTACGTTTATAAAAATTCTACAGATGCTTTTATAACTAGCAGTGTACTTTTGGACCTTAAAAATCATAAATGAGGTGTTTCTTCCCAAACCTTCTGTCCCAGTTCTTATTTTGAGAGCAGAATTTTCATGAGCAGAAAACTGCAGCATCAAATCAATACAATTTCCACATACTTGAAAACTCTATACTGTCCCTTTTCTAAACTGAATAGCCATAATTTCTTTGGTATTTCCTTCTAAGACTGATGTTCTAATCTTTCAAAAATGTTCACTGCTATTTCCTACCTTTTAACACATTTGTCACTCAAATGCGGAAGAAACCTGGAATTGTGTTACTATTTAAATGATAATAGTTCAATGAATACAAATCTCTATATCTATTGCAAAATACTTACGATCTGTAGAAATTTTTTCAGTTCCATCTAACGGATTAATAATTCCTGGAACAAGTTCACCGAAAGACAAATGATCTATTCTATGGGAAAAATTGTAGGCTGAAAGAAAAAAAATACAAAAACATGATACTGTAAAGCATAAATTTCTAGAAACAATTTTACAATTCTCTTTTTTGGCTTTTAGATAGGAGGATATTGTATGTAGTTAAGTAACTTGTCCCAGGTCACACAATTAGTTAATTGCCTGAGGCCAAATTTGAACTCAGGTCTTTCTGACTCCAAGGCCAATGCTCTAATCCACAGCATCACCTAGCTGCCCCCAACTTTACAATTATTTTGCCCTAAATATAAACTCTAAAAATCTATATACTCAAAAATAGTTTTATTTACTACAAATGCTTAAACATTTTCAGGAAATCTAAAGAAATGTATAAAAACTTCCTACAAACTGTTATAAGCCAAAGTTTCTTTATTCTACTACAAATTACCTTCCAAAAGGATATTGCACTTAACTCTTGTATCTAAATAAATGTCTGTCTATCCTTTAAAAAAAAAAACAATCTCTAAGTACAGTAACTAAAAACTATTCTAACTGTGATGGTATCCTTTGTGCAGTCAAAAACCAAAACTTCTGAAATCTACTTCCCCTACAAAAACCAAAAGAGCAAACTAAATTTCAAATGGAAGTCTTTAGGAATTTTAGCATTATATTATCTTTGTCTTCAATCTAGTGGTTTTAGTTTTATGTAATAACCATGACGTAAATTATTTTAATTGAAATACATATTTAAAATATAGTATGCCTATTACAGATGCACATATGTACATATATATGTGTGTATGTTAGAAGTAACTGAATAAACTTTAAACGTAAAGAATGAAAAGGAAGATCAGTGCATATAACATGACATAGTACATTTTTTAAAATTCTTAATTATGTTTGTTTTTAGTTTACATCATTCATTCCCACAAGATTGAGTTACGAATTTTCTCCCCATCTTTCCCCTACCCAGCACCCCAAAACAGCGATCCCACTGTACACCCTCTCCCCCAATCTGCTCTCTCCCAAATCCTCCCCCATGGCCCCTCCCACTCTCTGGTACAGCAAGATGAATCTCTATACCCCAGTGCCTGTACATCTTATTTCCTAATTGCATATAAAAAAATTATATATATATATATATATTTTTTTTTTTTAAACATTTGAGACATAGTACGTTTACAGAGGTTTTTGTTGATTAAAACATATTCTGAATTGGATCACCAAAACAGAAAGAGGAAGTAATGGACTGTTAATCAGTCCTTAGGAAAAATCCAGACTAGGAGAATAAATCCAAAGTATATAATTAGAGAAATTGTAAATCCACAAAATACTGATTTTTTTTTTCTCTTTTTTTGATGTCAAAGGGTTTGACCCATCTAATGACCTGTCTAAATTACCTCTTTTTAATGCCTTATCTTTCATTAGCACCAAAAAGCAAAATCATAATTTCTTTTAACAACCCTAACAAATAGGGAAGAAAATATCATAAATAGCTTACACTCATGGCTGACAAGTGCTGCCAGGTGTGCATGACCTCGGGGATGTGGAATTGCCCTAAGAGGATGAAAAAACAATGATTTTAATGAAAAACAGAAATTGGATTTTCTCTTAAACTAATTACTATATATTTTTTTCATGTACAATAAGAAGACAACAAGCTTTAAAACTTGATTTGACAGCTCCCTGGGTAGATAAATCCACTCCTCTCAAATATGTCCTTCACCCTTATCTTACAGTTGTAACTTTACTCATGCCACCATTTTGAATTTCTTCAAATTCTCAGCATAACTGCTTTTCCTGTTCTTGGACCAAGGACTTGAGGATTTTACTATACCTGGAATTATTTCTTTAAATGAATACAGATATTTTCTTATAAGTGAAATGATTACTACAATAAAATGCTCAGAAGTCATAGCATAAAACATCACGAAGTGATGAAATGGTAAAAATTCAGCAAATTTTTTTTTCTGAAAGCAGAAATTACTTCAACTTTAACTGTTTGCTCTACTACCCAGAGTTCTGAGCTGAGATGAAGGAAATTTAAAAAAAAATAAAAAACCAACCAAAAAATCCAAAATCAAATTCATAAGGCATTTTAATTAGAATAAGAATACATCTTTTTTTAAACACAAAACTTGAATTAGCTTTATTTCTCTTTATCACAACATATCTGCATTAACCTTTGAAGTAACCAATTAAAATCATATCTCCAAATGACAAAACAAGTTGTCAGAAGTCCAGATCTATTTGTCTTTACTTTGTGAAAATGTCACAGCCATTTTTGTTGGTCTGTAAAAGAACCATCATTAGGGTTAAAAGTGAGTTTTTATAAATCAAAAACAAAACCAAGAAACAAAACATTCTACATTATGAGAAGGAAAATCAGCAGTAACATTCTCAACTGAAGACTGTAAATTACATTTTTCTTCATAAAAGGCATATGCAGTTCCACCAAAAGCAGTGGTGTAAGTTATAATTTTTTAAAATATAGATACATATAAAAATTCCAAACATGGAAAAGGTTGTGATAGGAAGCACTTTCCCTCATCTCAAAGCACTTTCCTATCAGAAAGGCTGCAGAGAATTCCACCTCTTCCTCATCAAGCTGCTGGGAGTAGGTCTTTTAAAGTTAAAACAAAATTTTCAACTTATCCTAAAACATTAGTTAACTATTATCTTCCAATAATAGGTTTTGTGAAAAACAACTGTTGATTACTATGGAAGCTAAAAAAAAAAGTACCAGATTAATTCTATACTTTGAACCAATGTATATGAGTTTCCTGTTTTATCTCTAGTGATATTTAAAATATTTCATTCAAGTAACAGTTGCTCATATCCTAGGAAATTGTTCATAGGGGATGTTGCAGCATTAAATATGAAGAAAATAAAATGGCATATATTTAAAATTATATGATCCTATGAGTACATATGTTTAATAAGGAAAAACCCAAAGTAAATGATTAGATCTTAACTTAATCATTCATTTTAGAAATATATAGTTAAGATCAATTTATACCACTAAAATTATCTGAAAGTTCCATGAAACTTGGGGGGGGAGGGAAGAGGGGGAGAAAGCTTAAAATAACTTTAAATAATCACAAAGCATTTATGGTCTGAAAATTTCAATACTAGTTCTACAAATAAGTCTAAAAGTCAAGGAAATGTCTTTTAGATCTGTCATTTTACTTTAAGACACTTAAACAATTTTTAAAATTCTGGCCTAATTTATCTCAAGTCCCAGAGAACATTAAATTCAGTAGTTAGAGTGAAATGCCATTATAGCATTATGTAAGGGCTCATACCTCTCCAGCACCATTAGCACCCCCCACTCCCGCGCCCACTGTCAAAGGCCATCTACTTAGTCCAACCTATAACCTAAACAAGAATCCTTTCTGAAACTTCCACAGCTAATGAACACCCAGCTTTTGCTTAAAGACCTCTTGTGAGGAGGAAACTTCTTTAGGTAACTCATTCCACTTATTATTCTAATTGTTAGGAAGTTTTTTTTCCTAAACACAAACAAGTCTACATGTGTCCTTTTCAGCTTTCACATCTTGGTCCTGGCTTTGCCCTCCTAACTGAAGATAATGATCACATTCCCCTTGAGTGTTCTCTAAGCTAAACACCCATATTTACATCAGTCAATCCATATATGGCATGAACTTAAGGTCCTTCATCCTGTTATAAATATTCACGTAACTCACTAAAATATGGCCCCCAGGTTTTATCTGACCAGGGTAGAGATACAATGGTACCCCTGCCTTCTTAGTAGAAGGAACATTTATGAATCTCTTAATAACAAGCTTAATTCAATTTTGAAATACCAGGTTTCCTGAGATAACTTAATATCCTCTAACCTATTAAAAGGAAAAAAACGTTTAAATGTTTGCATTCTTTTTACTCAAGATTCTAAACTCTCAAAATTCTAAATTTTGACCAAATCTTGTGACAGTGAAAAAGTACATATTAGTATGTCTTAATAATATTAGTAATACATATATTAATTAAAGTACACATATTAAGAAAACCTCTGTTAATTAAGTGTACAACTACATGGCCAACTTAACACATGATTTAACTTATATCCAAGTCCCTAATTTTATGTAAAGTATTTTCAATAAGCGAAAAGAACATACTTGCCCACAGTTATGTGAAAATTCCCTGCTACTTTATTGACATAGAGATGACCATGAATTCTGCATGCATCTGGAGGTTGTAATGAATTATCTTCCCTGTTAGAACAAGATATGGTAAGACTGCTTAAAGCATATCCATCACAGGAAATGACTGCATAAATGGGTGAGGTATTTGGGAGAATAGTAAAAAATTTTAGGAAGATCCTAAATTAAAAAAAAAAAGTTTAGTAAAAAACCTGAACTGTTAGCATTTATAATCAGAACCTTAAGAAGTGGGAGAAGAAAATTTAAATTGACATTTATATAACACTTTAAAATTTGCAAAGTGATTAAATTTATTATTTCATTTGAGTCACAGAAGTGTGAGGACAGTGCTATAAGTATTACCATTCCCATTTTATGGATAAGGAAACTGAGGCTTAGAGAGTTTGTGAGATGTCCATGGTCACAAGGCTATCTACTATCAAGAGCAGGATTTGAGCCAAAGTCTTTCTGATTCTACCCAGCACTCTAACCACTACGTTACAAATGCTTGCTATATATGACAGAGAACATTACTACAATAAAAGTTCATCTAAAGTTCTATAGTTCTTCATAGCTAAGCAAAAAACTAAGCTACTACTTAGTTACATGTAATTGGGCCAATTAAAAAAGATGGAATTCATTCTTTCCCTTTACTTCTAGCACTTTACAAAAAAAGAGGAGGAAATCTATGTGTGTGTGTGTGTGTGTGTGTGTGTGTACACATATGTATAGACATACAAGACAGAGAAATCAGTTACCTAAAAAGTTACTTTTCAAATGGGAATTAGAAGAAATCACAGATCTTGCACAAAATGTAGTTATCACCACACCAAATTATTTAGCAAAGTATCTGTAGTAGGTAGAGTGTCAGGCCTAGAGTTAAGAAAGACCTAAGTTCAAATCTGGCTTCAGAAACTAGTTGTATGACCCTGGACAAGTTACTTAACCCTGACTGCTCAGTTTCCTCATCTGTAAAATGATCTGGAGAAGGAAACGGCAAACTGCTCCAGCAACTTTACAAGAAAACCCCAAATGGGGTCACAGAGTCAGATACAACTGAAAATTTGTATGATTATGCACTTCTACAAAGTTACTGGAGATTTAAAATCAATAAGTGAAGTAAAAACTAACTCAGTAACTAAGGAATTCACATTAGGGGAACACCTTCCACCCAGAAAGATCTTCACCCACATATAACTTAACAAATAAATCCTCTGGAATTGCCTAAGAAAAGTTGACATTGAGCAATTTGGTCTGGGGACACCCAGAGAGTGGGTGAGATAGGATCTAGGTCTAGGTATTCCTGACTCCAAACACAGTACTCTATCCTTGGACCACACTGCTTTATATACTGCACCTCTGCACCTGTATCCATAAATTAGTAAATCAACCATAGGAAGGCCTCTAGTGTGTTAAACAAAAACCTGATAGGGAGACATATCCATCTGTGCACTTGACCATGTTATGCTGTTAAAGCAAAACCCTCAAAGGCCCCTGAGGTACATACATGAGCCTTTGGAATCAGAGAACCTACCCAGCCCTACCACTCAGTGCTACAACAGTGCCCTTGGTAAGTAAATCACTTATACTTTTGGGCCTCATGTTCCTCCTGTATAAGATGAAGGATTAGGACTTCCACAGTCCCATCCAATTCTACAACTGACTTCCTATGAAATACAAAATATTTTGTAGACTTACTTATTTAGCCCAAACAAAAAAAATTCTTGAAATAACTGAGGACAATTTTGTAACAATAATGTTTCTTCTATGTTTTCAAAGCTTACAAACACAAAATTTTATTCAAGAAATTAGAGATTGCCCCCTCATCACAAAAATGAAAAAAGTAAATAAAACTACACCATATTCTTTAAATTATGATGAGAAAATAGATTTATAAAAGTCTTAGTCAATGCTAAACATTCCTATCAGTTCAAAAGTAAAGAATATCATAATACAAAATTATTCAAGTTTCTATAGCCTTAGACATTAAGGAAAAATGAAAACAATATTCACTCCTTTACTAAAACCCTCTAACAATAAATTCATGAAATCAGTTAAATAAATAATCATCTCACCTTGGGGGTAGTGCTGTTGAGGCACTTTTAAAAGCACTTTTGAATATCACATCTTGTAGAGAATGTTCCTCTTGTAGCCTACTCTGAATTGTCTGTAACATTCTAAAAGTAACAAAAGAAGATTGAGAAAGTTAACAAGGTATAAAAACATAAGCAAAATATACTTGAATACTTCAGAGATCATCTGTGACTTCACCAAGATGTGCAATTGCAATCCCCCTACAAAATTTCATCATCTGTGGCCAACCAAATGATAGGTCTCTCTAAGACTCAAATTAATCCAGATTCATCTTAGATAAAAGATGTCTATTTCTTAAACCTTTTCAGCTTGTCAGGACCTACTGAATATTGTACTCCATTGATACAGCAGCAGCATGAAAGACCTGAGTTTGAATCCTGCCTCAGGTACTTTACTAGCTGTGTGATGAAGGGCAAGTTCTTTAACCTCTCTCAAGCCTCTGTTTCCTTGTCTGTAAAACAGGAATAATAATAACATCTACTTCAAAGGGTTTTTGTGAGGATCAAATTTAAAAATAGGTAAAATGCTGTTCAGACTTTAAGGTGCTATAAATTATTGTTGTTACCATTAAGAACCCAAAGGTCATTTTAATAGGACAGTGTAGCAACAAAGGAGGACTTCATAAGAGAAACCAAAATATACTCTTTATTAAATTTGTTCATAAAGCAACAGTTGGCATCCACAGCAAAACTATACATCAATTTATGAAAATAACTATTTTGAAAAAGACACCATGTCTTCACTCATTTTCTAGAAAAAAGCAGAAAGTAAGGTGTGAGATTGGTGGTAGTAGCAATTTGAAAATACAAATGTGGAAATCCTGAAGTTCACTATGTTAAAGGGGAAATACCTCCCAAGTTTTGAAATCCTGACAATGTAGGGTCCAGGGATAGCCAAGAAAGGGAACAGCAGACAAGGAAGTTGGTGGAGGTAGTTACCATCCCAGTCCAAGGTCGCCATGCCATTAAAAAGCAAAAAGCTGACAACTACTTTATAACAAAAATATTTTAAAGGGACAAAATGCTACAGTATATTTATGTTAAGTCTAAGGTCCAGGATTCTAGAAAACAAAAGTGGTCATTTTTTGGTTCAGCTGTTTCAGTCATGCCTGATTCTTCATGACCGTATTTGGGGCTTTCTTGGCAAAGACACTGGAGTAGTTTGCCATTTCCTTCTCCAGCGCAATTTACAGATGAGGCAGAGTTAAGTGTCTTGCCCAGGCTCACACAGCTACTAAGTATCTGAGGCAAGATTTGAATATAAGATAAGTCCTCTTGACTCCAGGCCCTATACTCTATCCATGCACCCCTTACTTGCCATATTTCAAAAATACACAAAAGATTTTGTAGCACAAAGCCAAGAAGCTGCATCAAAAAATCTACTTTTAACAAGACTATGCATTAAATGGCCCTTATGTCGAGATAACTTATAATATCAAACTAGTTATCTCATAATACCTTAGTAAGGTATAACAATATTAATATTTCTATTTCTTAATCAGGCATGTGAATTTAAACTATCTTTGACACAGTAAAAAAGGTTAAGAAAGGACTACTCCTACACTTCTCAAGAGGTCAGGTTTACTTCCCACTACTGTTAGGAATACCTATATATCTTTACATCTATTCTAGCCTCTATCTCCTATAATTTTGTACCTTTGAGGATACATTAGCAGCCAATTTTTGCCTAACAAGAAGTCTTTTTAAAAACAAGCCTGATTATTTTTACTCTTTAAAAAAAGCAATATATAAAATCCTTTTAAAAACTGTAAAAATAAATTTGAATCTTCCATACCTGTCATTTCTTTAGCTTAGAACATGCAATAAGATTCTTTCCAGGTGTTCAAGCAGATAAGAATAAGGTTTAAAAACAATAAAAATATAAACCAGTCAGCTTCTTCACCAGATGTTTGCACCCAAGGCAAAACAAGTCTATTTAAAACGAGGCAAATTATTTTTATATTTTACAATTATTTCAGCCTACACTAGAACTTTAGAAATAAGAAAAGTCCTAGAAAAACTCTAAAAACTGGGAATTCTTTGATAGAGGTAGAGAGAGATTAAGGCCTTTGGATATTATGGGAAAATGAAATAGTAGTACAAAAAAAATCAACATACTTTATTTTGGCATCTTCCAACTAGACATGAATATGTTCAGATGTTCTTATTAATAACCAAGAATATGCCTTGTGATGTTGGTGTTCACTCTAAAGCTATTTTGGAATTTCTGCTCCAAGTATATGGTCCCTCTCCATTGCCAGAATTTTCAAAAAGCTGGATCAAATTTGGGATTTGATGTAAGAGTCTTCAACCTAGCTTTAGGGTATCTGAGAACTTCCTAAAGAAAGATCTCTACTTCCAGAGTCCTGCTCTTGGCATTAAGCAGAAGTCAAGTAAAAACTATCTTGTTTGATGACATCATTGATACCATCAACCTGACGATACACCTGCGCCCAGAATAATAAACCATATCTTGCTAATGTGCTAGACTTATAATTAAAGGATTAAGTCTGAATGCTAGCTCTGCTGCTTGTAAGTTTAGGACAGGGGAGAAGTCACTTAATTGCTCCAGACCTTAGTTACCTCCACTATAAAAGTAACTGGGCTTGGTCTTTCCAGCCCTAAACCCATGTGCCTACTATGTTGTGTGTAAACTGTTCAGACAGAATATATAAAGTATGATGTGAAAGATCTGTCATTCTGAAAACAAGGGGAGGTGGGGAGAAATTACCACTTTCTCTTATTAATTCTGAATATCAGGCAATTTCAGCTGAACTAGAAATACCAATTTCCAAATACTTCAAGCTAATCTAGATACTCTTAAGTCTTTTGATGGTCTTCTATTCCCAGCTTTAAAAGGGCTAATCAATGCTCAAGGCGCTTTAATTGCATTAAAATGTTAGAGTGTAAAATTTCTAGAGATTTAAAAAACTTAGGAATGAGGAACCTTGAAAACACAAGTGATATTCTATAACATAAAAATAACCTCTTACACAAAGGACTGGTTGTGGGTAGTTTATAATAAATAAGATAATAACAATAATAATAATAATAATAATGTCCTTACAAATCAATCAAGAGGCATAATACTTTAGTTACTTATTACCTCTGCCACTCTCTTTGTTGGGGTGAGAGATCAAATATTACCTGTAATAAAGGAAAATAATCAACAACAAAGTCAAAATCTTTTGGTTTTCACAAAAGAATAATTATTATGGACAGATAAAACACTTTTAAGAAAGATTTTATTGATACCTTTGTTTTTATATTAGTCATTTTCAGACAAAATCCCATCCCCCATCCATTGTTCTCTTTTTTTTTGGCTTTTTGGAGGGCAATTGGGGTCAAGTGACTTGCCCAAGGTCACATGGCTAGTGTGTGTGTGTGTGTGTGTGTGTGTGTGTGTGTATGTGTGTATGTGTGTGTTAAGTGCCTGAGGATGGATTTGAATTCAGGTCCTCCTAACTCCAGGGCCGGTGCTCTGTTCACTGTGCCACCTAGCCGCCCCCATCAAATGCTCTTTCAAACAAATGAACAAGTGAATAAACAAATGAGTAAATGTATAAATGAATGAATAGAAATGAAAGGACCTTCCTTTTGAGGCTGCTGTGAAGATCAAATGAGATAATGCTCATAAAGTACTTTTTAAACCTTTAAAGTGTCATATAAGACAGTATAATATAGCAAAATACACTGGCTCTAAAGTCAAAGGACCAGAACACGTCTGACATCTCTGACCCTCTCTCTAGCTTACTATTTACATGGGCTTGGGCCTCCCTTTCCTGATTTGTAAAGCCCCATTTGCAAAATGAGGGAACTGCTTTAGATAACCTCTGAGGTCCCTTCCAGCTTTAGCTCTATGGTCTCATGATCATAAATGTCAGCTTTTGGGGGGGGGGGGTAGTAGGAGAGAAGGAAGGAACTATAACTTTCCTGGGGTACTAATATTGGCAATGATTTGCCAAAAGTCACAGTCACCTGTCATTCCTAGTTATACCAGGCTATAAATCAGGCCCTCAATCCACTACTCTAAATCTGCTTCTCTTTGTTTTGAATAAAAATTATATTAATAAAGTAAATGTCATATTGCTTTTAGTGAAGTAGACAAAACTAAATGAAAATACAATATTAATCAAAAGGGTGTTTTACATGGATTAAAATCATATAAAACACTGTTAACTTCAAAAAAACAAAAACACATTAAAATTTTTGCTTAAGTACAAAAGCCAAAACTGCTAAAGTGAAGTTCAAGTTTTACTGGGGGGGAGGGGAAGAGAAGAGTCTGGTCTGGCCCAGGATCTCATCAGTGTAGAAACTTAAGCACAGCACCATAATTCTCAGATTTATAAGTCAATTAGGGTACTTTCCCCCATCAATTCAAAGTAAAAATGATGACCACTTGAGGAACAAAAGAAAAAAAACCTCATACTTCCAAAAGGATCTGATTGTTTATGGACATAATTTTTTTGTCTGAAAGTGCCTATTACATAGAACAAAATGTGTCAATTCTACATTATATATTCTATGTTATAACAACCTACTTTTCTAAGCTTACCTTCTACTACTACTCTATCCACTAAATCCTCCAGCTACCATCAAATACTCTTTTCTTCCTTGGTTTCTGAAACATCACACACTTGTGGTTCTGCTCCTTACTCTCTAACCATTCCTTCTTCATTGTTTTCCTTATCCTTTTCGAAAAACTCTTAAGGAGGATGTGTGTTTTTCAGAGATCTTGGGTCTTTTCATCTTTTTCTATCCTCTCCCACTTGGCTAACTCATTACCTAACAAAGTTTCAACCATTACTTCTTTGCTGATGAGCCTTTGAACTTCCTATCTACATCACCAATATCTATAGTCCCAGCACTTCCAAAATAATTCAAATATAAGCTGCTAAAAGCTTTGTTGTTCTTCAGTCATTTTTCAGTTATGTCTGACTCTTTGTGACCCCATTTGAGGTTTTCTTAGCCTGAGAAATTTTGGAATAACATTTGTGGGATACAGGATAGAAAATTAATTAGGAAAGAATTTTTCTAAGTTTACCTTCTACTACTACTCTATCCACTAAACCCTCCAGCTACCATCAAATATTCTTTTCTATCTTGGTTTCAGAAACATCACACACTTGTAGTTCTGCTCCTTTCCTAAAGGGAGACCCAATTGATGTACACAGGATAAATTAGAGATAATCTCAGAGGGAAGGCACTAAGAAAGGCTTTTTTTGCAGAAAATACAATGTGAAAGAAGCAAGTGAAGCCAGTGGGCAGAGATGAGGGAAGAGAATTACAGGCACAAGGGGACAGCCCATGAAAATATACAGTTGCGAGTTGTAGTATCTTATTTGAGGCCTGTATCAAAGAATCACACAGCATATGGAGGGAAGACATGTAAAGATAGGAAGATCGATTGTGAGGGTTTTAAAAACCAGAGTGTTTTACATTTGATCCTGGAGGTAACAGGTAGTCACTAGAGTTAATAGGGGTGTAACATGGTCCTGTAGGAAGATCCCTTTGATAGATAAGTGGAAGATGGTTTAGAGTAGGGAAGACTTGAGGTAGCAAGACCAACCAGCAGGCTACTTCATTCATTTGAGGTGATGAGCACAAGGGTGGTGGCAGTTTTAGAGGAAAGAAGGAAGTGTATAGGAGAAATATTATGAAGGTAAAATTAACAGGATTTGGCAAATGATGAAATGAGAGGATGAACAATAAGAGAAAGTGAGAAGTTGAAGATAACACCTATGTTGACTCATGGGTGACTGAGAGGATAGAGAAAATTCTCAATAATTATAGGAAAAGGGGCAGCTAGGTGGCACAGTGAATTGAGCACCGTCCCTGGAGTCAGGAGGACCTGAGTTCAAATCCGGCCTCAGATGCTAACACTTACTAGCCGTGTGACCTTGGGCAAGTCACTTAACCCCAATTGCCCTGCCCTCCCCCCTTCAAAAAAAATTTTAAAAATCATTATAGGAAAGTTGGGAAGAAGGGAGGGTTTGTGGGTAAAAGATGAATTTAATTCCATACATACTGAGTTTAGGTTGTCCAATGGACAGTTAGATCAAACTATCCAATAGGTAGTTGGAGATGTCAGACTGGAGATCAGGAGAGAGGTTAGGGCTAAATAAGAAGAGATGAGAATCATCTGCATAGAGAGGATAACTGATTTTGCTGGAACTCAGGAGATTACTGAGAGATACTATAAAAGGTGAAGAGAAAAAGGCCCTAGACAGAACCTTGGTAACACATACAACTATTGGGTACAATAATCTTCATCTGAACACCCAGAAAAGGTGAACTAGAAGAAATACAATCAGTGTGATGAAAACTTAAGAGGGAAGAGAGTATCAAAAAGAAGTGGATGAGTGACAAATGCTGCAGAGATTTCAACAAGGATTAGGATTGAGAAAAGATCTGACAATTAAGAGACCGCTGGTGATTTTGGAAAGAGTAGTTTCAGCTGAATGAGGAAGTTGGAAGCCAGACTACACAGAAATAAGGTCTTTACAAAGAGTTTAGCCTTCAAAGGGTAGAGAGAAATAAGAATATAGCAGAATGGTCAAGAGGGTTTTTTGAGGATGGGGAGACATGGACATGTTCACAGGCAGTAGGCAAACAGTAAACAAGAAGAGAGTGAAGATTAGTGAGAGAATAGGGATCACATAGGGGGAAAACAGGAAAAGATAGTACTGAATGGGATTACTTGTGCATACTGAAGGATTTGCCTTAGAAAGAAGGGCTATCTCTTCATGAAAAACAGGGATGAAAGAGGTGATAGTGAATGATGTGAGATGAAGTGGAGGAGAGAAGAGGATGCTCTTAGTAAATGGCTTCAATTTTTTCAGTGAAGTATGACACAAGATTCTCAAAAGCAGGGAGGGGGCAGAACCATAAGAAATTTGAGGGAGGATGAAATAGTTTTACATAGCCTCTCTAGTGAGTGAGATAGTGAACTGATTAGGGAGATATAAAAGGAAAACCATGCCACCATGAGGTCACAGTTGAGATTATGTAACATAAACTGGCAGTGGAGCCAGTCATTTAAGCAATATCACCAAATGACTTTTGGATACTGCAAACTAGAAATATCAAGGACATCTCAAAATTAATATTTAAAACAGAACTCATAATTCACTATTGGACAAAAAATTTGAAAAACTGGAAAACAGTATGGCATAAACTAGATAAAGACAAACATATACCAAGATAAGGTCAAAATGGGGACGTGATTTAGACATAAAGTGTGATATCATAAGCAAATTAGGTGAGCAAGGAATAGTTAGTTTACTTGTCAGATCTATTAAGAAGGGAAGAGTTTAAGACCAAAAAAGGGATAGAGTATTACAAAATGGATAATTTTGCTCATATTAAATTAAGTTTTTGCACAAACAAAAACAATGCAACCAAAATCAGAAGGAATGAAGAAAGCTGAAAAACAAGCTTTAGAGCAGGTGTGTCTGTTATATAAAGGCTTCATTTCTCAAATATACAGAGAACTGAGTCAAATGTATAAGCATACAAGTCATTCCCCAATTGATAAATGGTCAAAGGATATGAATGGGCAGTTTTCAGATGAAGAAATCAAAGTCACTACTGACTAGAGAAATGCAAATTAAAACAACTCTGAGGTACCATCTCACACCTATCGAATTGGTTAATATGACAGAAAAGGAAAATGATAAATGTTAAGAGAGGATATGGGAACACTGGGACACTAAAACATTGTTGGTCGAATTGTGAAATGATCCAACCATTCTGGAGAGCAATCCTGTTTCTTTGCCTTTACAGAGGCTATCTCCACTGCCAGGAATGCATATCCTCCTCCCCTCTATCCCTCAGAATCCCCAACTTTCTTCAAGATTTACCTCAACTGCTAACTTCTCTTTCCCAGTGTCCTCAGATCCAAGTGCCTTCTTGGCTGCCTTTCATCTACTCTGAATGTATATTTCATATGCCTATTTGTATACATGTCATCTCAATAATTAGAATCTAAGATCCTGGGACAGCAGGAACTGTTTTCACTTTTTCTTGGTATCTTTAGTACTTAGTAGCACATTGTCTAGCCCAGACAGATTTAAGTTCTTAATAAATGTTTATTGATTGACTGATCCTATATCTACTTAAATACAGTTAGATATTATCTTCCCATATAGAAAATAAGCTCTAGATATAAGGGACTGTTGTTTTCATCTCTGTATCCTCAAGACCTATCAACATGCCTGACACATATTAAGTGCCTTAAAAATGCTTGATTGGTGATAAATGCTGGAGAGGATGTGGAAAAATTGGAACACTAATGCACTGCCAGTGGAGTTGTGAACCGATCTAACCATTCTGGAGAGCAATTTGGAATTATGCCCAAAGGGCATACCCTTTGATCCAGCAATACCACTTCTAGGGCTGTATCCTAAAGAGAAGATACAAGTGAGAGGAAGACCCATTTGCATAAAAACATTTATAACAGCTTTTTTTGTGGTGGCAAAGAATTGGAAATCAAGGGGATGCCCATCAGTTGGGGAATGGATAAACAAGTTGTGGTATATGAACATAACAGAATACTATTGTGCTGTAAGAAATGAAAAGCAGACAGACTTCATAATATCCTGGGGAGACTTACACAATTACTGAGTGAAGAGAGCAGAACCAGGAAAACTTTGTACACGATTATAGACACATCTTATCTGTGAGTACTAATTTTGATAGACTGGGCTCCTCTCAGCAATGTAAGGTTCTAAGACAACTCTAAAAGACTCATAATGGAAAGGATATCCACATCCAGAGAAAAGAACTAGAGTTTGAATGTAGATTGAAGTAAACTACTTGCTCTCTTTTGTGCTTAGTTTTGCTTCGTTCCTTCTTTCTTGTTGTTTACTCCATTGGTTATAATTCTTCTTTACAACCTGACTAATGCTTAATGTGAAGGTATTTGTAGAGCTTACATAGGATGGCATGCTGCCGTGGGGGGCAGGAAGAGAGGATGTGGGAGAAAATTTGGATCTCAAGGGATTGTGGGAATGTTGTAAACTAAAAGTAGATAAACAAATTTAATAAAATAAAATAAAATTTTTTAATGCTTGATTGGGTGTGGCTAGGTGGCACAGTGGATAGAGCACCAGCCCTAGAATCAGGAGGACCTGAGTTCAAACCTGACCTCAGACGTTTAACCCTTACTAGCCGTGTGACCTTGGGTAAGTTACTTAACCCCAACTGCCCTGCTTTCCTCCCCCCAAAAAAGCAAACAAAAAAAAAAAATGCTTGATGATTTATTAGCATTCTCATTAAACTTGCTCCTCCTTCTGATTTCACTGTTTCTGGCTGCCTCCCATGTATATCTTGGGGCTATCTTTAACTCTTTGTCTCATGTCATGTAATATGATATGATGATATGATATGATATCAACTGTGATAAGACTAGCAGTTTTCTGAAGCTACTTCCATAGCCCCAGGTCCCACGAAGTGGCTTCCTGGTCAAAAGGCATAAAAAGTTCTATCCATGTGCAGCCTGCACCTCTCAGACTTTGTGAGTGCCTGAGATCATTCAAGTTGCAAAATCCTAATGACCCATTTACTGATCAAACACATTTCCTGATGGAGATAAGGGGGACTTCATTCACAGAATCTAAATGACACTGTATCTTTGTTACTTATTCTTGCCCCGTGAGGGCAAAGTAAACCTCTTTTGGTAAATGTTCAGTGACTTGCAAGTGCCTCATTTTATCCCATCATCGAACCTGAGATAATGGGGTCCTGATGTTACTAAAATCTGTTAATTCCACCCCTATGATCTCTACTACCTTTCTCACATTCATGGCCTACTCTTTAATTCCAATGCCACCACCACAGCATAGGTCCTCATTACTAAGTGACTCAATACTAGTCTTAGAGCCTTCTAACACATCTCTTCCCTTCTTCTGCCATCTAGTCGGCTCTTCATGTTATTGACAGTATCTTTCATAAACAATTGTTGTGACATCTACCCATTAAACAAACATATCTAATAGCTCTCTAACTCACTTCCAAGTTCAATTTCTTCTTCCTGGCATTCAAGGTCTTTTATAATCTGGCACTGCTATAATCTTCAAGTCTTATCTCATATTACCCTTTTCCAAATTTGTGCTTGAGTCAAACTGTATACCTTGCAGAAAGCAATACAACCTTAAAGGAACTCAAGGACCAATTTTCAAAAGTGAGAAAAAAGACACCTATGCCAATCCAGGAAAAAACATATGTCTTTAGTACAGCAAAATGTGGCCATAAAGACTCTCTTCTAACAGGGAATCTCCTATGCCTAATAGCAATTCTATCAGTTGAATCACATAAGAATCCTTGATTGATCCAAAGACTATAACTAGAGAAGCAATTTTTAAAAAACTTCCAATCATCAATTATCAAAGCATAAAATAGGGAGACATAAAAAAGTTTGACAAAGGTGCTAACCACTCTCATTCTTACCAAATGCTATAATATTCCTAAGGGCACTTAGCACAGTGCCTGGCACATGGTAAGTGTTATATAAATGTTTATTCCCTTCATGGCTGAAAACCTGGCACAAAATTCAAACAGGAAAACAATTTTCCTATAGCTATAATATATAGGTTCATCTTTGTAGACGACATTGTGCTGATTCTATAGAGCCATGGAATGCAACAGGGCTTCTTCTATGACATTCATATGGCCAGTCAAAAAGCATTTATTAAGTAATTAATAGGTGCCAAGTATTATGTATGCTAAGTTCCAGAGTACAAAAAAAGGCAAAAAAAGTCCTTGCCTTCAAGAAGCTGACATTCTGATAAAGAACACAAAGTATAAGGAACTAGATGCATATTTCACATATAAAGAATAGAGAGAAGAAAATCTGAAAGGGGAAGGCATTAACAACTGGGAGAAGCAGAAAAGGTTTTCTCTAGAAAATGAGCTTTAAGTCAAGTCTCAAGGGATGTCAGGGACTAAAAGGCAAAGGTGAACAAGCAGAGGATTAAAGACTGAGGGAACAGCTAGTGCAAAGGAACAAAACTGGGAGATGCAAAGTGTCAAATTCAAGGAAGTAGGCTGAATCATAGAGTATATGAAGAATGTTTAAGAAGACTGAAAAGGTGAGGTGTCAATCTGTGAAGATTGTTAAATGCTAAATGCAAGTGTTTCTATTTTATCCTGGAGATAATACCGTCACTTGAGGTTACTGAGAATAAGGAGTCTATTGTCAGACCTACTCTTTAGAAAAAACATCTTCAAAGCTGAGTAGAGAACAGATTAGAACAAGGAATCCAAGGGCAGCTAGGTGGCACAATGGATAGAGCACCATCCCTGGAGTCAGGAAGACCTAAGTTCAAATGTGACCTCAGACACTTAGTAGTTGTGTGACCCTGAGCAGGTCACTTAATCCTGTCTGTCTCAGTTTCTCATCTGTAAAATGAATGGAGAAGGAAATGGCAAACCATTCCAGTATCTTTGACAATGAAAACCCCAAATGGAGGGTCATAAGAGTCAGACATGACAGAAATGACTCAATAACACCAGGGGCCCAAACTAGTAGTGTGATTCCATAAGTAATAAGATCTGGCAACAAACTGGATATATGGGATGAGAGAGTGAGGAATTACAAATGACACTGTGCTTGAGAGGCTGCGTGACTGGGAGAACAGCAGTATAAGTTCAGAAGGGAGTGGAGTTTTTTGGGTTTGGCTCTTTTTTTTGGTGGGGGGAAGAGGTTAGACAGTTCTGTTCTGAACATGCTGGGTTTATCCAATTAGAGATGTATATGATGCAGTTAGGTGTGTGATGAAAACTCAAAATACACCAGAATACATAGGTCCAGGAAGCACTTGCATAGAGATGATACTGAGAACCAGGAGAGCAGTTTCACAAAAATCTAAAGTGAAGAAAGTATCCAGGAAGATAAGGCTACAACAGTGTCAAATGCTAAAGAGAGGTCAAAAAGGATCAAGTTTGAGAAAAGGCCATTAGGTTTTGCAATTAAGAGATAACTAAAAAGTTTGGAGAGTTGTTTCATTTTAATGATGAGGTCAGAAGCCAGAATACAAGTTTCAAAAAGAGAGGAAAAGAAGTACAAGAGGATTTCTAAGGTTTGGCCATGAAAAGGAAGAAAGATATGAGATGATAACTAGTAGGGATGGTAGGATCAAGTAAAGGTTTTTTTAAGGATGTGGGAATCATAGGTTATGTTTTTAGAAACAAAAAAGGTGCTGGCAGGTCAGGAGAAATAAGGGTAGTAAAGGCAATTTGCTAGATAAGTCAAGATGGGATGGGATTGATGGAATATAAAGAGGTCCTCTCTCCAGGGAGATTAGTCTATTGATCCAGACAGGAAAAACCAAATGGTTAAGAAATACTGCCCAGATTAAGACATACTGTCCCATCATCTATCTTAGGCTCTGCAAACAGACAGTGAGTAGGACCCAAACATGAACCAATTGGGTAGGGGACTGGATTACAATTGGGAAACTGCAGTGCTTTTGACGACTCCAAGATGTTCCCTGACACAAAAGACCATCTATATTACAAGCATTACTTTTTCAAGAATGTTCAGAAAATAGATGCTATCAAAATTACAGATGATTCATGGGGAGCAGAAGGATGCAGGCTAAATAGGCTGCAGGTTGTTACATGCAAGGTTGTGAAAAATAACAGATGCACAGGCCAAATACTATATTCATTTCCATGAATTGCTGAAAGATCTAAAGGAAAGCCTCCAACACACTGAGAAGATATTCTATGAAGATTTAAGAAAAAAGAATTGTCCAGGATGAACTATTGATAAGTTGTAATACACAATGGTGGTAGGGTTTACTCTACCAACAAAATTGCATAACCTCTGAAACAGTGCTATTTAACTTTTGCAGGTTTTCTCCCCATTTGCCTCATAAACTTTAAAGTGGTACTATATTTCACATTTCTATTGTGTCCTAAGCTACACATAAAATAATGCAGAAAGCAAACAAGGAGTAAATATAATATCCAAGACCATATTGTCTATATTAAGGATTAGATCAAAAGAATGAGCTAGATGAGATTTCCTATAGATATTTGGTCTACACTCCTACATTCAGGTAAGCAAACATTTTAACACAAAGACAAACAACAATTTGTCCATTCCAAGTGGAAAAAACATTTTTAAAGTCCCATGTTAAAATGGGAGAGTTTTACTTAGTCACCCTAATTCACAAGTGAGGTAGAAGTATATATTGGTTATCAATTCATGTGGCCAATATCCTTAAAAGTAGCAGGAAAGAAAAAAAGTTATGAGTTTACCCACCTTCTTTGGGACATCAACATCTTTGAGACATGTAGTTCTACTCTGTTCTAGAACAATTTTTATAAATCTCCAAGAAAAAGAATTCAATTGCTTTTTATAAGTGATAACTGGGCAATCAAGAAATTTAACTTTGTCTTCTCATTATTCTTATCAATAAATTAGATGAGGGTCTAGCATAAGGCTTTAACTAGATTACCAGGCATAGAAGAATAAGCTCTGAATTTGAAGTCAGAAAGACTATAAACCTTAGTGTACTTATTAGACACTGAGGACCAAAAAAAAAAAAAGTGCTTTTGACATTATGGAGTAAACAGTCTCTTTGAAAAGGTAGTAGATATAAAAAAAAGCATAAAGCATGGTGTTCTACAAAACATTTAATAAATATTGAAGGTAGCAAATCATGTGAACAAACAAAATCACCAATACTTAATTCCATTTTTAGTTATATTGGTATGGAAAAAAACTTGACTTATACTCATAAAAATCAATTATATAATTAAAATCAGACTACAAACACAAATTACCTTATAAGCCGTCTCTTCCCTATGCCAAAGTGCCCTAGTTATTTTAACTTTCCTTCTTAGGAACCATTTTTCTAGCCCTTTAATAACCAATTACTATTCTTAGAACTCATGACAGTTTTTCCTTTTTTTTTCAAGTATGGTGGTCAAAAGAAGATATACATATTCGTGCTTTTTTGTCTATTTTAAGAGGTTCTAATTTAGAAACATTTTATGACCACAACTGGATATTTCCAGCAATTTAACATTTTCTTCAAATATTAAAAAATATTAAGAATGTGAAATGAATAACAAATTTTATCCCCAACTATTTTATATGAAAAACAAAAGGGAAAATTAAGTGCTTTTAAAGATAATTTATGGAAATTTTTAATAATATAAATTAAAAACTTCAAAGCAATGGATATAACTTTCACTAAAGGTAAAAAAATTTCATGCATATACACAGTGTACTAGCTAGTCTATTCTTCTAAATACTGAGAGAGAACACAAAGCACTTAGAAGTCTTCAATGAAAAATATTGCCACATTAAGATTTTTGTAACTGAAGAAAGATGTACTGAACACCTACTACATAGGAAATACAGGCAATTTAGGTAATAGTGTTCAAGCCGTCAAAGAGTTTAGAACCTGGCTGGGAAAATAAGACAGATATGTGAACAAATAATTAACAAAATCAGGCAAGTACCAAATATAATATATTCCACAAGAGCTTAGACAGTAAAGAAAACCTGAAACATGTTTTGAGAAAACTCTTAAAGAAAACTTACTGATTCATAAACTAGACCATCTGCAGCTGCAACCATTGTTTCTGCTAAATCCAATACATCAGCTCCAACATCTGTATAAAAGAAAGTATTAACATGTTTGCATTTTATATTCAATCAAAACAAAATATATAGAAACTATTAGAAAGTGAGAAAGAAAAAATAAAACACATAGTCTATAGAATCACTTCCTATACTGCTACCATTTTGCTCAAAAGCTACAAATTACAAGACTCAAAGATATGAAGTCTTTTGCAGTTCTTCCCCAGTAAACTAAATGATACAGAGCTCTATACAATATAAACATTTATTAAACCAAAGGATGTTGTGATGACTAGTGAGTATATAACACAACTAGTGAATAACTGTTTCACATGATACCTAATGTAAGAATCATATTTAAAAACTTAAAACAAATGTCTTTTAAATTTTTTAATCATTTTTCAGTCATATCTTACTTCATGATCCCATTTGGGGTTTTCTTGGCAAAAATCCTAGAGTACGAAACCTTCTCCAGCTCATTTTACAGATGAGGAAAACAGGGTAAAGTGACTCACCCAGGGTCACAGAGCTAGTAAATGTCTCAAACCAGATTTGAACTCAGAAAGATGAATCTTCCTGACTCCAAGCCTGACACTTTATCCACTGTGCCACCTAGCTACCCCTTTTCAAATTACCCTTCTGCTTTAAAGAAATATTACTTCAAAATAGTAAATTTGAAAAAAAAAATGTCTTTTGGTATGTGGTATGAAAACATCCCACATACGGCAATATGTGCAACCAAGTAAATACAATATTGCCCAGTCAGAACCAAACACTGGTACAAAAACTATCACCTTTCAGTGTATAGATAAGTTTGGATACTTAGTTCCACAAGCCTTCATTAAATACTAGTCTACCTCACCTATCTTCTTTTCAACCACAGGATGCAGTCACTGAAACATAAGAACTGGTACAGGACTTCTCCAAAATGAAATCGGGGGGGGGGGGGGGAACTTCTCTGATTCCATAAAGTTTTCTGATAACCTTTAAAAAAAATTCCTGCCATAAAAGAGTTTTACTTCCTAACTTTTAAGCAAGATGAAACTCAAGCATATTTTCTGTACAAAGGCTTCCCCATTTTATGAAATAACTTTAACATGAAAAAAAATTGCCTACTTCATAACATATATAAATTTCTACAACTCTTTGCAAATATCACTAAGAAAATAATCATGAAGGCTAACTGAATCATTAATTTATAACTTTAAAAAAAGATCTATATTTCTACATATAAAAGAGGGCTATATATACATAGAGGAGTAAGGTGGAGAGGTAAACAAGTATGTAGAATTTAATTAAAATTTTAAGTATTTCACCCCCTCAATCCTTTTATTATGATAGTTCCACATATGCCAATGATATAACTACACTTGAGAAATTAATAGACTCCTTTCTTTTAAGAGGAAATAAGAGAAAGATTCTATGAATAAAGAGCCAAGTTTAAAATATTTCTACTAGGGGCGGCCAGGTGGCACAGTGAGTAAGAGCGGTGGCCTCGGTGTCAGGAGACCCAGGATCAGTTCTGGCCTCAGATACTTGGCACCCACACAAAATAACTGGCCGTGTAACCTTGAGCAAGTTACTTAACCCCAACTGATTTTAAAAAAATAAAATAAAATATTTCTACTATAAGAAACTGATAGCAAATTTGTAGAACCAAATGAATCATGATGAAATTTTAAAAATTTAACAGGAAAAACAAGAAAGGGAAGATAAAATCACAAATGTTTAAAATAAAAAACTACTTTGTCATCAAACAGAAGAGATACTTACACTGACACTTCATTGCCACAGTAATATCTATATTGATTCTTAATTTGCTAGAAAACAAAAAAAAAAAATTCATTGACAAATACCCACATGTGTAGACTGGTATTAGTGGAAAGAGTATTCACTGGTTTCAGAGTCAGAGGACTGGCAGTCCAAGCTAGTCTCTATCACTTTTATTAGGTGTGTGACACACCTAATGGCCTGTTTATGGCCTGTTTCCTCATCTTTAAAATGAGGAGGCAACTACATGGCTTCTAAAGTCCTTTCCAACACTAAATCTATAATCCATGGTCCTAAGTATGGTTTGATGCAGAAGTGCAAGGAAAATTTTAGATTTCAAACAGAATTAAATATGACTGGATTAGTAGTATCTCTAGCATTGAGAACAGGACAGTTTAAAGTCAGTTATGCCTTGAAATCACTCCAAAGAACCTTTTTAGCTTCACAGGTTTTGGTATTTTTATCCCTACTAACCATAATGGCAAGTATAAGAGCAAGGATGCTAGGTAACTCTTAAAAAAGCAAACAAATACTGAATAGTAAAGTCCTTTAGAAGACTATACAATTAAATTCAAATGATAGTGACTGCAGTTAAACCCCTAGAAAACAAATTATTCCCTGAATGTGCTATGCTTTTAAAAGAATAACTCATACCAAAGGAGTTTTCAAGATGCACCATGAATAATCAAAAGTAAGACCAAACCCTATAGCAGAGGTGTGTCATACTTGGCCTGCTTGCCAAGGTGTCAGCAAATTCAGCCTGAACCAGATTAAAATGTAATTGGGAAATGTTTGACAAAATAAATAAAAATACAATGGAACACAGATCATGTTAATTTGTGGTTTCCTAAATCACTGTGTAGTTCACAGGGATTTCCTATCTGAGTTTGACACTGCTGCCCAATACTACACTACACTGCCTCAAATTTGATTCTTTTGACTTAGATAAGTGCTACTATCAGTGTGGACATTACCTTCACTTGTATAAGTCACAACTACTCTACGCCTTCTCAATCAGTACCCAAATGATATTTCCCCCATCAATCTCCTTTTGTTATTTGCCACAAACTGCCAACCAAAATGTTGATTCTTAATATCAATAGGTAAACATATGGGCTATACACTTATTATTGATTTCTTTCTACAGGATCCACATACTTCCCTTTTCATTTACTCATGTCCTTTTCTATTACCTCTCATTCACAAGTTCTGTTTGTTAATATATTATGATCTGGTTACATCATCATGTGTCTTCTCATTAAAGTCATTTGCAATCTCGACTGTTTTGATATCATAGTAGTATATGATTCACAGCCATATTATCACTAAGAGAATACTGATGCTAAAGAAACCTTTTTGAAGCAGCAAGTACCTAAAGATCACTAAATGTCAAAATCTGGGTAATATGTACTTTTCAAGAAACATTGTTCTTCCACTTTAGATGATCAAACTGATATCACTTCAGAATAATTAGGTATTTTATTGGGGAGGCTTTGTTTCTGGGGTTGATGCAATCGGTACAATTTGGTACATCTTTTGTGACTAGAAATATTTGGAGAACCTTGTCATCAATGGTAACGCTTTGTCTTTTTTTTTTTTTTTTTTTTGGGGGGGGGGGGCCTGGACAACTACGCAGCACAATGAACAGAGCACTGAAGACAGGAAGACTCAAGTTCAAATTTAGCCTCAAATACTTGTTCATCATGTGATCCTGTACAAGTCACTTAACCTCTATTTGCCTCAGTTTCCTAAATAGATATAATCATAGCACCTATGGGGTTGTTGTAATGATCAAATAAGAAAGTATTTCTTAAAGACCTTACAATAATGCCTGGAACATAGTAAGTGCTTAATAAATAGTTGTTCCATTCTTTCCTTCCTAGACTAGGACAACCTAATGAAAAACACTTTCAGAAGCCCTGAATTCAACTTACTACCTGTGTGACACTGAGCAAGTCATTTAACTTCTGTGTCTAACTTTCTTCCCCTATAAAAGGAAGGGGTTGAATTAAATGATTACTGAAGATTAAATTAAAATTAAATGAATACTTCTGGGGGCAGCTAGGTGGCACAGTGAGTAGAGCACCGGCCCTGGAGTCAGGAGGACCTGAGACACAACACAAAAACTAGCTGTGTGACCTTGGGCAAGTCGCTTAACCCCAACTGCCCTCCAAAAAAAAAATCAAACCACAAAAAATGATTACTTCCTGTTCTAAATTCATAAAACTGTGAAACCTGAAGAAAACACTTTTAAGTCTCTTTTACAATGCATAAATACTTAAGATATTGATGAACCAACTATCTCATAAGCTCATAAACCTTAAAACTGGAAGGGCCCTTAGAAACTCCTTAGAAATCAAACCCTTCATTTTATATCTGAGGTCACATAACTACTTAAATATCAAAGGAAGTATTTGAACCTCAGTTCTTCTGAATCTAGGTCCAGGGTCTTATATACTATGCTAAATTGCCTCTCAAACAGCAGTGCTAAGAACTTGAGAAACATGTTACAAAATCTTATATTACTCAAAAATATGCACAGAAAACCCTTGCTAAAAAAAAAGCCTTCAAAACCATATTTTATTATACTTCTTTGTTTTATGATTTTAAGATGAATTCTGCTATAGAACATCAGGCTTCCTAAAGAATGCCTGCCTGGATCCCTTCTCAAATTTTCATCAAGGATACACTGGAAAAAATAATCACATTAAGATTTTACACTGCTGCAAAAGCCATCATATAGGTTGATGGTATCCTCCTGGTCACCTCCCTCTCACCACTCCCCACCCCAACCCAGGAACATCCTCAATTTGTTCAATTCTTTAGAATATTCCCTTTTTTGAGGAATCTTGAAAACTGATCCTAAAATGAATTTAAAATTATGACACTTCCAGCATGGATTTGATTAGGATCAACCATTCTTCCTAATTTTATCTCAAGGGCCAATGCCATGTCCCCATATAGTGAATTAGTAGAATTCAAAAGCACTATCATCTCAGATACACTAGGCTATGTAAATATGAGCCAATCGATTTCATTTCATATCTGTTCATTATTCTCCTCCTGAGTTCATTTATTCTTGGATAATAGGGCTTAGCAAGAATTAACAACTCTTATGCATAGTTTTAATTTAGCTTTTGGTGATGTAGTTCCATCTTCACTATTTCAGTTCAATTAAATTCAAAAAAACATTTATTATGCATCTATGTATGTATGCAAGGCCATTTTTCCAAGCACAACAATGAAAATGAAATAATCCCTGCCCTTAAGGAGTTTACATTCTATTAGGGTTATAAAACACATACATAGATAAAACACGTACATAAACAAGTAGACAAAGCAATTTGAGAAGTGGAAGAGCATTAAAAACTAGAGATATCAGGAAAGGATACAAAAAATTCATAAGAGGCA
This sequence comes from Petaurus breviceps papuanus, assembly GCF_028583685.1. NCBI lineage: Eukaryota > Metazoa > Chordata > Mammalia > Diprotodontia > Petauridae > Petaurus > Petaurus breviceps. Next base: position 11,986,768 of record NW_027185877.1, on the reverse strand, counting down.
GATTTAGCCTTACTAACATTTCATGATACACAAAGCTCTTTAAACACAACACTATTATGGGATGGGCTTGCTGCAAAGAAGAAAAAAAATAAAACAATTAAGAGTAATTAAAAAGGGAAATAAGCTGCTTCATTTTGTAGTGGGTTCCACCGCCCTGGAGGTCTTCAGGTAAAGGTTGTATGAACCCTTCTCAGGATTGTTGTGGAGAGGGATTCCTATTTCAAGTACAGAATGAACCAGAGGACTTATAAGGTCCTTTCCAATTCATATTCCATTATTTTGTGAACTGAGAATTGAAGGAATATAAGGATCCTGAAAGGAAGAAATGACAAGTGAATATATTCTAAGCATGGAGACTTAAGAAAATGCATAAAGTTAGAGATGGCATGAAGTTCAAGGAACAGCTAGCAGTCAAGTTTGATCAGAAATAGAATGTATAAAGGAGACAAATGGAAGATGACTGGGAAAGTGGGTTGGAAAAAATGAATGAATTAAAAAAGCATTTATTCAGCGCTTACATATGTTAAATTCTGGGGATGCAAACAGAAAAGCAAGAAAGTTACTGCTATCAGTAATTTCACATTGTAATAGGAGGAAACAGCACATATAGATTCAGCTGAAAGTTAAATGAAAAGGTCTTATTGTACTTGGGATGCAGTAGTAAAGCAGAAGGTAATGTCATATTTTATGTTATTTCCACTGATAAAACAATATTCATTACTGATGTTAAACTATGTGACAGTGTTAAGGACTTAGGTAGTAAGAACTTTCTTTTTAAGGGCTTCAGAAGCTACACCAAGGCAAAAGCTATAGCATTTTTAAAGAACCATTTGTCAAGTCACATCTCTGTATGGGCTGGTTCCCTATCTGTTGGCTATAGGAGTTGGGAGAGGGAAGAGGTGGAGGAAGAAGGGGACAGTAATTTCCACATGAAACAAAACATGAAGAATCTTAAATGCCTGTCTGAAGATTTTTTTTAAATTTTATCCTTGAGGTGATAAGGAACAACTAAAGGCCATGGCAGGGAACATTCAGAGCTGTGCCTTAAAGAGAATATTTTAGCAACTATAAGGTAAAGAGGATAGAGAGTTAAGACACTAGAAATAAGAAGACCAATAAGGAAGTTACTGCAATAGTAAAACAGAGAGGTGATTAAAGTCTGAACTATCCAGTATAGACACAAATATGCTGTAGAAGTGTAAAGCCATGCACAAGCAGCTTTCCAGAGGGCTGCTGCTGTGAACAGCTTTCAAGGTTCTGATTATATAGTATAGCAAACTCTCCATTTATTCAATAACAAATCAGAGCGAAACATTCAAAGAAAATCAAGGGACAGCTTTCACAATGTTACAACTTAAATCACAGAAAATCAAAATACAGCATTCACCATGTCACAACTCAACAACTTATCACTAAAATGGCCACATAGTTTTCACCAAAGTTGTCACATAGTTTTGAACAAAGTATAATCATTTAGTAACTCAATCATTCAATCATCCTTAATTCAATCGGTCTTAAGGAGGAGAGCCTCCTTAATCCTTAACTCACTCATCCTTAAGGAGGCATTCATATACAACCTATTCTATCAGTCCCTAACTGATGGGCATTACTTCAATTTCCGAATTTTTGGCTTTGGCAATTTCTAAAAAAAAAAAATGAAGTCTGCCATATTGATTGATTCTTTCAAAAGAGATTTTATTGTAAGATATGATGCTGTTTGATAACATTTTGACCACAGAAAAACTGCTTTCAAAATTGGAGTCCATCCTCTCAAACCCTGCTTTATGTAATATTCTTCAATATTGTTGTGTCTCAGGGAATAGGGAGGGCTAAGGAAAGGAAAGAAATAATAGTCAGGTGGAAGACAGAACAAATGCAACATTTATTAAGTTCACTGTGTTATATGGGCACAGTCTGTAAATGCCTCAAAACAATTATAACAGTGATGTCAAAGAATACCAATCACAGATCACCATGACATATAAGACAAAATAATAATGAAAAAGTTTGAAATATTGCAAAAATTACCAAACTATAACATAATATGAGCACATGTGGTTGGAAAAATGGTTCTAATAGAACAAATCTTCAATTTGTAAAACAAACAAAAACCACATTAGCTACAAAGCACAATAAAATGAGGTGTAGCTGTACTCTCCTCAGAATACTTAAATTCTTTAAGTCCAGGAAAGCCTAGAATCCTCTGAAGAGAGTCTCAAAAGTATTTGAAAAGGAAGGTAGATAACAGAACTTATTTGAATATGACTGACATGCAATATTAGAAAACTTGAAATAAGCCAAGTAATCTCTGATTACTAAAATGTGCCCTAAAAACTTACAAAGGCCCATTTTCTATATCAAAACATTCTTATATGGAAACAAACATATTTGTAAAAATAAAGATTCCCATACTGAATTCTTGTGCAATCAGAACTGAGCTATAAATGATTCTTGAAATATCTAGTTATTTTGATATATCATAAAATTGATTATTTGGATATATGAATAATAAATAAAGCTGATTAAATAAGAAAACAGTCTCTTTAAACAGATACATATCAAATTTGAGAACAAGGAACATTTATTTCTTAGCAGACTAACTATATATAGGCCAACTATGTAAAGGTTTAATTCTGATATTAATCTAATAGTATATGCAACTGAATGAGAGAAGAGGACATGGTGCCATTTCTTTAGCAAAATATCAGGTGAATATTAAATATTAATATATATAATGTAATATATAATATAAATATTACATAAATATTATTAAATATAAATATATAGGAAGCTAATGGATTTCTATACAAACATAGTTTCCCTCAGAAGAAATAAACACTCTTAATACACTCTAAAAAGATTTCACAAAGAAAATGTTACCTAGAAAAATCCTTGTCTACTTCATATTCGTACTTCATCCAAGTATCTTGATATACTGAAAACTCCATTATGGTTAACAAAGCCATCATAGTAAATGCTATTAGAGATACTAAGAAATTAAAAAAAAAAGAAAAAAATGAGTTGTCAAAGTAGTATAATTTAGTTAATTTGTAGTACAGTTTAAATGAAGATTTCTGGTTTTTAATATACTTTCCTTAAAAAGCAGAATATATAGCTTTTGAAAAACATCTAAAAACTATTGTAAGATCAATATTAATGACTTTAAAATATGACTTTGTTCACAGACCACTTTCTAACTTTCATTTTAAGGGTTCTTATTAAACCAAATATAATCACCAAAATATCTACAAGACCACAAAATTTTCACTCTTCTTTCCACATAATAGTGACAATACAAACTTCTGTAAGTTAAAATTGCATGGGTTACAGTATTTTCAATATAGACATCTGATTATGTCTATAGTTTGCTTATTTTTTCTTTTAACTTCAGGATATAGGTGAACAGGCAGATTCTAATGCTCTTTTAAGTAAGTTGGTCTGATATCTCCCAGGTCTCTTAGAAAGGCATAGAATAGCTCGAAAGTACAACCATAAGAATTTTTCCTCTGCCCTAAATTTGGCAAGCACATAAAAATGTTACTCTATATGTAAAGGAAAATTAAAAAGCCTGACTGAATACATAAAATATCTCCATTCTTAGCATGTTAATAACAACAATAAAAGATTAAGACTGTACAACTGGAATTTGCATAATTAATTTCATGGCAATGCAATATGAAACTTTTTAATAGTATCATAATTTTTGTGATTGATATTTATGACATCATTTCTATAAACCTTTGTGATGTCTTTTTCCTGAAAAAAACTCTATGAAAGAGCAAGTTCAAATACTACCATTTCCATTTCACAAATGAGAAAACTGAGGTACAAGGTACATTTAAGATTCATAAAGCTCAGAGCCAAGACTCAAACTTAGGACTCCTGACTTTAAGACCTGGGTCCTTAATGTGATACCACACTATCACTGTGATACCACAAAGACTAGATCTGAAAAATTTCACTACCATAAGTAAGTTACTCACCTTCAGTTTATATGATCATCTCTACTTGAAAAACATGAACATTTCAAATCTCATTCATTCCTTATGGATTCATTCACTTAATTATTCATCACATTATATAATGTGTCCACTATTATAGATACTAAGAGGACACAAGAAGCATAACACAAAGTCCCTGTCCTCAAGAAATAAACTATCTAGTTGGAGCAACAAAGGTTATCAAATAGAGAATTCTGGGGAAATGGTAGAGTAGGTCAGAAAATTTCAAGCTCTCAAGATTTTCCTCTACAAAAGAGATAAAAATAGTCTCAGGGAGAACATAAAGCGGTGAAAATAAATAAGAGTAGGGGCAGAACAGGGGTCCTCCTGGAGCAAATGGAGAAAATCTGAAGAAAAATTCCTGGAAGAGATTTTCTCCCAGTAAAGAGTAAACACCTCCAGGCTAACAACCACTTAAAAGACAAACTGCAAGCACAGGGGTTAGCTGGGTTGGGCCCCAGCCACAGGAATTTTAACCCCCAGGACAGTGAGGGAAGTTGGGTATCTGAGCTAGGAAAGATTAAAGAACCTCTGCTGACCCAGTTATGCTATGGAGATTCTGTAGGGGTGAGAAGGAACTAGCACACACCTGGTGAGTACAGAAGCAGTAGGGCAAGATACAAGTTGGCACTTACAGCAGGCTGGAGGTCTTGGTTTGAGGTCAAGGTCAGAGGGGAGAACTGAAGAGGATGTGAGGAATGAGGCACCATCCCCCATACTTTAGATTACTATAAAAACTAAACTATAAGGGGCGGCCAGGTAGCACAGTGAGTAAGAGCACCGGCTCCAGTGTTGAGAAGACCTGGAGATCGAATCCCGGGCTCAGACACTTAGCACCCACCCAGAAACACCTGGCCGTGTAACGTTGAGCAAGTTACTTAACCCCAATTGCTTAGGGGCGGGCCAGGTGGCTCAGCGAGTAAGAGCACTGGCTCCAGTGTTGGGATGACCTGGGGATCAAATCCGGGCTCAGATACTTAGCACCACACCCAGAAATAACTGGCCGTGTAACCTTGAGCAAGTTACTTAACCCCGATTGCTTAAAAAAAATAAATAAACTATAACCAAAAAAAAATGCACAAGCAAAGGAGAAAGAATCCAACCATAAAGTTACTATGGGAATAGAGAAGAATAGGGATCATCTTCAGAGAAGGATATGAAGCAAAGAAACCCTCTTCTACCCCAAAGATGTCAAATAGTCCCGCCTAAAAAATACATAGAAGAATACATAGCAGAACTTTAAAAATCAAATGAGAGATTGAGGAAAAACTTTTAAAAATTTCCAAAAAACCCAAGATTATGAAAAGAAAAGTCAACCAATCAGGAAAAGAGATCCAGAATCTGAAGGAAGAAAACAACTGCTTGAAAAATCAGAAAGGAAAAGCCAGCAAAGTTATAAGAGATCAAGAAATAATAAAACAATATGTAAAGAATGAAAAAGTAGGGGCAGTCAGGTGGCATAGTGAGTAAGAGCACCGGCTCCAGCGTCTGGATGACTTGGGGATCGAATCTGAGCTCCAAAACTTAGCACCCACCCAGAAACACCTGGCCGTGTAACCTTGAGCAAGTTACTTAAACCCGATTGCTTTAAAAAAAAAAATGAGTGAAAAAATACTGGGGCAGCTAGGTGGCCCAGTGAATAGAGCACCAGCCCTGGAGTCAGGAGAACCTAGGTTCGGATCCAAACTCAGACACTTAACACAAAAAATAGCCACATGACCTTAGGCAAGTCACTTAACCCCAACTGCACTCCAAAAAGCAAAAAAAAAAAAAAAAAAAAGGAATGAAAAAATAGAAGAGAATATGAAACAAATCATAAGAAAACAACTCATCTGGAGAACAGATAGAAAAGAGAAAACATAAGAATAATCTGACTACTTGAAAGCCATGATCAAAAAACAAATCTTGATATAAGAAATAAAGAAAATTATCCTGAAGCATTAGATGAAGAAGAGAAATTAGAAAAAATTCACTCATCACCATCTAAAAGAGATCCTATGAGGAAAACTCAGAAGAATATCACAGTCAAATTCTGAAACCCCCAGCTCAAGAATAAAATATTACAAGCAACAAAAATAAAAACAATTTACATATGGCAGTACCACAATTAGAATCACATAAGACCCAGAAGTGGTGACACTAAAAGACCATAGGTCTTGGAACACTATATATCAAACAGCAAAAGAACTAGGCTTCTGGTCGAAAATATCATACCCAGCAAAGTTAAGCATAATTCTGAATGAAAAAAAATAAAAGGACAATTAATAAACTGTCAAACTCAGGGCTGTTAAAAAAAAAAAAAGACCTGAACTTAAAAGATTTAACATATAAGAGCCAAGAGAAATATAAAATACATACTAATGACCAATTACAAGGAACTCAATAAGAATATACTGCTTACCTTTTATGTACATAAAATGTAAAACCTATATCTAAGATTGTTATTAGTAATTAGGCAATTTATAAGAAATATTATTGTAGACCTGAGTATAATATACCTTCAAAAAGTAAACTGCTCAAGAACAACTAAAAGAATAATTATCTTATATAAATGAAATGCAAGAGGAAGAAACAGTACAGAGGAATTAGATGGAGGAAGAGGAAGTTCTAGAAACCTAACTTCAACGGGAATGGATACAAGAGGGAAAAATATGTATACATCTAGAAGAGTATAAAAGTCTTCTAAATTTAGAAAGAAATGAAATTCTAAGGGGACAGGGAGGAGGAAGAGGATAAAGGAAGTATCTTTAGAGTAGAGGGGGAGGGAATAGATAAACTGGGTATACCAAAAAGGTGCTTTGATTCATGGGAAGGGTAGGATAAGGGAGGAATTGTAGGGGAGGACAAGTTAAGTAACAAGAGGGCAAGGAGTTGGATAGAAGAAAAGCAACAGGTCAAAGGGGCATATAAAAGATTTATGAGAATGGGCAGATAAGGGAGGGATCCTGGGGTGGGGGTTAGTTTAAGTAACAGGAGGGCAAGATAGCAGGTAGAAGTAAAGTAGAGGAGGCAGAAGAGATAGGAAAAAAAGATATACAAAGATTAGGAGTAGGATCTCCTAGGAAGATGTATGTATGTGTATATATGTAGATGTACATATATGTGTATGTATGTATATCAATAATTATATGCAAATATATCCATGTTTAATTGTAGCTGGGGGGGGTGAGGTAAAGGGTAAGTAAAACCAAGTAAAAGTAAATTAAGTAAAAAACAAAATAAAAAATGTATAGCAGAGAACCAAAGAAAACCTAAAGGATGAAAAGGAAGAAAAGATGGACAGCTTTCAACATAACACACAGTATCTAATATATAGGCTTTCTTGAAATGGAAAGTTATTGCTACATTATGCTGTGCACATGATATGTTTTTTTCTTATTTTATATTTAAGTTTGTAATATGTTTCTTTTCTTCCTTATGTATTTAAATTTTAGTATTTATGAAAAATTTTAAAAGATGATAAAAAAAGGAAAAGTGAAGGGGGTAAAAAAACCCAAACCATAACAGATACATACATTTTTCCCACAATCTCCACTGCCTGAAATGTCCCTGGTAATCCTTTTTGGCTATTCAATTCTTATCTGTTAACTTTTAGTGATCAGCTCAAGTCCCATTCCTCTGACCATTCCATCCCATATTGATATCTACAAACTCAGTATTTATCTACTCTCCTAATTATTTGGCATTTAATCATATACTGCCATTTATATCACTTGTGTCATTTACAAAAGCTGCTATTTAATTCTTATATTATTTAAGTATGACCCTTAAATAGAATGACCCTGAGCCTCAGTTTTCTCATTTGTAAATTATGAGTGGTAGTATTAGAACTCTCTCCTTCAGAGAGAAACAAAGCATAAACACATAAAAATCTATTACATGAATTAAACACCAATAAAAGATGGCACAAGTGATGTCGATGCCAGTGTATAATTAAATACCAAAAAAGTAAGATAGTACATAAATACTGAGTTCATAAATATCAGTATGAGATGGAATGGTCAGAGTTGGTTTATTAAAATGTGAACTGATTAATAAAAGAAAGCTGAAAAGAATACTGAAGGAATTTCAGGCAAGGGGGATTTGGGCAAAATCTTAACAGAAGTGTGTACAGTAAATATGTTGACCAGAATGGCTAATTTACATTTCAAAGATCTGATAAGGTCAGTGACTGAGGACAAACTGTGGACACCATGAAAACACTAAGGGGTCATAAACTTTATTTTGTATAAAACAAAGAGTTTTTGTGGAAAACAAAGAGGGTAGCTAGGTGTTGCAGTGAATAGAGCACAAGCCCTGAAGTCAGGAGGACCTGAGTACAAATATGGCCTTAGACACTTGACACTTACTAGCTACTTGACCCTGGGCAAGTCACTTTACCCCAACTGCCTGGACTGCCCCTTCCAAAAAAAAAGAATAAAAAAGAGTCACTGAAGGTATCTCAAAGAAATAGGTGAATAACATGAAAACAAAGGGTTAAGAAGAGTAGAACTTGAAAATAAGGAAACACTGAGGAAGCTATTCTGATAATCCAGCCCGACCAATGTCAACTTCTAGCGATTAAAAGGGAATTGCCATTCACCAGTTAATAATATGCTTACTGCTTTTAATTAAAAACTCTGGATAATCCAGGTAGTCAACTTGAAGCTTTTTTTTCCTTACTTCTTTGCTTTTCAAATTACTGAAGTATTACTGAATTTGCAAAATTTCCACACTCGCTTGATCTTGAAAATGATTAAATAGTACACTATTAAGTGTCATATATACTCAAAATGCAAAAAGAGAATAGAATAGTGTCTGGGCATTGTTCTGACTTAGTATTGTTTCATATTTGAAGCTTTAACATTTAATTTTTGAATGATAGCTGGTAGCTTCAATCTACATCTCAAACACCTGAATGTTTTTAAAAAATCTGTAACTTCTGTATGCTATATGTTAAAATCATTACTATAAAAGCCTGTTCTCTTTCTGAAGTGTAAGATTACTGTCAAGGAAACTCCCATCAAATAAAATACATCTTAATGAGTCTATCTTTTCCAAATATTGCATTTCTATACCATTGATTAGAAGCTAGAAAAGTTACAAAGTTTCTATTAATAAAGCACATTATTTATACCACACAAAAGTTTAAATTTTCAATGAAACCCACCTGTACCTCCAATTGCTGAAGTCTCTACATAGCTTACAGGAACCTTTGGAAAGGCATCCAATTCTTTAACCAAATTTAAGGTTTTCTTTCGACTCAGTCGCCTCATCTTCAGCAGAATCCTCCACTTCTTCCTTCATATAGCCACTCTACACACACGGAAACATACAGAGAGAGAGAGAGAGAGAGTTAGTGAGGATTCTAAATATTTTTGAAATCCCAAGAAAAATAGGATACCTACGATGTGAAAGCACTGTGCTAGGCACAGGAAAAACAAAAAAAATAAAGCCTTACTCATATGAGATTATATTTAGAATTAGCTGAAGAAACCTTAGAAAATATCTACTCCACCTAATTTTACAAAGGGCCCAATGTTGTTTAAGGTAACAGATTTTAACCAAAAATACATTTTCTTTCCACTATACTTCTGGTGCTATAACTTCATTAGAAATAAACAGAAACTGTGGGATGTCACTTCTTAATTAAGGACTGCAATAATACCTAACACTGAAAACCTGAGGGACAGAACTCAAATTTTTAATATACAACAGACCTTTTCTACAAAAAGTAAACTCTTTGGAAAGATTTAATATATGCTAAAATAAAAAATTATCATAATTGTGGAATTATAATTTCTAATTACATAATACTAAAAATATTTAAGCTCAATTTTACTTTTTTTTTTTTTTTGCTTTTTAGAGGGAGGAAGGCAGGGCAATTGGGGTTAAGTGACTTGCCCAAGGTCTCATGGCTACTAAGTGTTAAGTGTCTGAGGCCAGATTTGAAATCAGGTCCTCCTGACTCCAGGGCCAGTGCTCTATTCACAGAAGAACTTTAAAGACTTTAAAAATCAAATAAGAAAGGTTGAGGAAAAACTTTTTTAAATTTCCAAAAAAACCCAAGATTAGAAAAAGAAAGTCAACCAATTAGGAAAGGAGATCCAGAATCTGAAGGAAGAAAACAACTGCTTGAAAAATCAGAATTGGGAAAGGAGAAACCAGCAAAGTTATAAGAGATCAAGAAATAATAAAACAATATGTAAAGAATGGAAAAATAGAAGAGATTGTGAAACATCATAAGAAAACAACTGATCTGGAGAATAGATCAAAAAGAGAAAACATAAGAATTGAAAGCCATAATCAAAAAACAAATCTTGATACAAGAAATAAAGAAAATTATCCTGAAGCATTAGATGAAGAAGAGAAATTAGAAATAGAAAAAATCCACTGATCACCACCTGAAAGAGATCCTATGAGGAAAACTCACAAGAATATCATAGTCAAATACTGAAATCTTCCAGCTCAAGAATAAAATATTACAAGCAACAAAAATAAAAAACAATTTACATATGGCAGTACCACAATTAGAATCACACAAGACCCAGAAGTGGTGACAGTAAAAGACCATAGGTCTTGGAACACTATATATCAAAAACGAAAAGGACTGGGCTTCCAACCAAAAATATACCCAGCAAAGCTAAGCATGAATCTGAATGGGGAAAAAAAAAAGACATCTAATGAATTGCCAGACTTTCAGGATTTTATTTTTTTTTTAAACCTGAACATTTAATATACAAGAGTCAAGAGAAATATAAGGTACATACTAATGACCAATTACAACAGAGTCAACAAAAACAGTTTACCTTTTATGTATGTAAAATGAAAAACTTATATCCAAGATTATTATTACTAATTGGGTAGCTCATAAGACTGGGGTAGACCTGAGTACACTGTGATTTTAAAAAAGTAAAAGTACTTAGAAACAGCTAAAAAGGGTAATTATCTTATATAAGTGAGGTGCTAGAGGAAGAACTGATACTGAGGAATTAGATGTGTAGGAGGAGGACTAGTAGTTCTGGAAACCCATTTTCACTGGCAATGGGTTCAAAGAAGGAACACACACACACACACACTGTGTGTGTGTGTGTATGTGTGTATATATATATATATATATATGTATGTGTGTGTGTGTGTATATACATATTTTCCATTTTTCCAGAACTTACTTATTTTTAGCTTTCAACATTTCCACAAGATTTTGAGGCCCAATTTTTCTCCCCATCTCTCCCCTATACCACCCACCCCAAGATGGTAAGCTTATAACCTCTTCCCCTAGTCAGCCCTCTGTTCTATTCCCCCATACTTTCTTGTAGGGCAAGAGATAGATTTCTATACCTGTAGCGGCAAGCACCCCAAGCGTCCTCAGGGTTTGCTGCCAGCACAGATTCTTGGATCTGCTTTGTTAAAGGAAAGCAACTCAAAATGGGTTAACAAGCTTACTTTAATCATTCAGACATATATCGTTTACCTTGTTCAGGGGAAAAAGGTCAGCACCCCGAACTTCAAAGTATACAGGCAGAATTATCAAGACAGAAACAGATCAAGTAGACAGCTTTCCAAACTGTCCAGCCATTACATCCATATCCAATCAACATCTAGGTTTCAACATCTGGGTTTTTCAAAGGGGGGGGGGCGCTCTGGACAACGGCTTCCCAGAATCCAGATCAAATCACAGAACACTTCTCAAAGTGAGCCCCCAAAACAAAGCTACACATCAGGGCTTATATAGCCTTCTCCCGGCTCAGAGAATGTAACAACCTTCTGGACCCACTGGCCAATCAAGAAGTATCTACTGAAAAACAAGCCTCCCACCCCAGGCTCCAGGTGCACTTTAGCCTAGGGGCAGGGAAGATCTTTAAATTTGCATTTCCATTACAATACCCCACTGCCTGCATATCTTATCTTTTGGTTGCATGTAAAAACAATTTTTAACATTTATTTTTAAAACTTTGAGCTCCAGATTCTCTACCTTCTTCCCTCCTCACCCACCCCTATTGAGAAGTCAAGCTGATTCAATATAGGTTATACACAAGTAGCTCCGAAAAATGTTCCCATAGTAATTATATTTTGAAAGACTAACTATATTTCCCTTCATTCTATCCTGTCCCATTTATTCTACTGTCTCCTTTGACCCTGTCGCTTTTCAAAAGTGTTTGCTTCTGACTATTCACTCCTCCAATATGTCCTCCCCTCTGTCATCTCCCCCTCTTATTCGCTTCCCTCCAATTTTGCCAAAAGGTAAGATACCCAGTTGAGTGTGTATGCTATTCCCTCCTTGAATTCGAATCCACTGAGAGTAAGGTTGACTCATTCCTTTTCTCCTCCCTGGTCTTCCCTTCCATTATAATAGCTTTCTCTTCCCTCTTTTATGTGAGATAATTTACCCTATTCTATCTTTCCCTTTCGTTTCTCCCAATATATTCCTTTCTCACCCCTTAATTTTATTTTGAGATATCATCCCTTCAAATTCAGTGCCCTCTATATATACATATATATTATGTATGTGTCTATATAAATATATTTCCTTCAACTATCCTAATACTGAGAAAAGTCTCATGAATTATAAATATTGTCTTTCCATGAAGAAATGTAAAAAGTTCAATTTTAATAAGTCCCTTATGATTTCTCCTTCCCATTTACCATGCTTCTCTTACTTCTTGTATTTGAAAGTCAAAGTTTCTGTTCAGCTCTGGTCTTTTCATCAAGTATGGTTGAAATCCCTCTATTTCACCAAATACCCATATTTTCCCCTGAAGTATTATACTCAGTTTTGCTGGGTAGGTGATTCTTGGTTTTAATCCTAGCTCCTTCGACCTCCAGAATATAATATTCTATGCCCTTCAATCCCTTAATGTAGAAACTACTAGATCTTGTGTTATCCTGATCGTGTTTCCACAATACTCATTGTTTCTTCCTGACTGATTGTAATATTTTTTTCCTGGTCCTAGAAATTCTGGAATTTGGCTATAATATTCTTAGGAGTTTTCTTTTTGGGATCTTTTTCAAGAGGCCATCAGTGGATTCTTTCAGTTTCTATTTTATCCTCTGGTCCTAGAATAGCAGGGCAGTTTTCCTTGATAACTTCTTAAAAGACAGTATCTGTTTTTGATCATGGCTTTCAGGTAGGCCAATAATTTTTAAATTGTCTCTCCTGGATCTATTTTCCAGGTCAGTTGATTTTCTAATGAGATATTTTACATTGTCTTCTATTTTTTCATTCTTTTGGATTTGTTTTATAATATCTTGATTTTTTATTAAGTCATTAGCTTCCATTTGTTCCAATCTAACTTTTAAGGAATTATTTTCTTCAGTGAGCTCTTGGACTTCCTTTTCCATTTGGCTGATGCTGCTTTTTAAGGCATTCTTCTCCTCACTGGCTTTTTTGGACCTCTTTTGCCATCTGAGTTATTCTATTTTTTAAGGTGTTATTTTCTTCAGTATGTTTTTGGATCTCCTTTAAGTAAGCTATTGACTTGGTTTTCATAATTTTCTTGCATCACTCTCATTTCTCTTCCCAATTTTTCCTCTACTTCTTTTACTTGATTTTCAAAATCTTTCTTGAGCTCCTCCATGGCCTTTGACCAATATATATTTTTCTTTTGTCGCTTTTTTTGGGAAGGCAGGGCAATTGGGGTTAAGTGACTTGCCCAAGGTCACACGGCTAGTAAGTTGTAAGTGTTTGAGGTCGGATTTAAAAGCTGGTGCTCTATTCACTGTGCCACCTAGCCACCCCATATTTTTCTTGGAGGCTTTTGATGCAGGAGCTTTGATTTTGTTGTTTTCTTCTGTGTTTTGTTCTTTTTTGTCACCAAAGATTCTATATGAGTTTTTTCCTCTGTTTACTCATTTTCCCCAGTCTGTTACTTGACTTTTGAACTTCTTGCCAAGGTAGGACTCTGGTTCCAGAGTAGAGAGTTCTCTGTTCTAAGTTTCTGGGGTTTTGTGCAGCTATTGTCAGAGCTACTTCTAGGCATGTGTAAATTTTCTTGTTCTTCTAAGGTGATATGATCAAACGAGAAGTATTTATTCCTCTCTAGATGGTCTGAGAGTGACCACAAGCACTCTTTTCTGCCTCAGAACTGTGAGGAAGACTCCTTCTCCATAGATGCCACAAGCTCAGTCATTCCAGTGCCTCACCCCAGGACCACCAAGGACTGTGACCCAGATCCAAGCAGGACAAAGCAAGAGAATCCTGCTTTAGTTCCAGCAAAGGGATTCCTGCAGTTGTCCTCTGATCACCTGCTTGGTTCCCCCCCCATCAACTGTGGGCCTAGACCTCCAGAAGCAGCCACTGCTGCTGTTGCTGCTTTTGCTGCTACTGCAGCCGCTACCACCTCCACTGCCCTATGGGCAGGTGCTTGACCACATTTCTCTCTCACCCACGTCCAGCAGGGTTTCCCCACTAAACTTTTATTTTTATTTTCTCTTTGACATTTGTGGGTTGAGAAGTCTTGAAACCACCACAGCTGCCAGCAATTCAGTCCCCTGAGGTCTGCTCTGGTCTGGTCTGTGCTGGCGCAGCCCATGTAGGACTGTGCTTGGCTCTCAGCCTGATATGATAGACCCTTTCAGCCTGCCAGGCTCTCCTCAGCAGAAGATGCATTTTGCTCTGTCACTTTGTAGGTTCTGCAGCTCCCAAATGTGTTTATGGTCATTTTCCACAGGTATTTGGAGGTGACTGGTGGATGAGCTCAAGCAAGTTCCTGCTTTCAATCCCCCACCTTGGCTTCACTCCCCACCCCAATCCTGCAGAGGTTTTTGTTGAAATTTGTATAGTATGTTTACATCTTCCCTGATGTCACTTATTTTTGCAAGCTAATTAGAAGCTGCTGCAGTTTTATGTTTTTTAACAAATGAGTTCAAAACCCATTGAAACTTTTCCTTTGGAAAGACATCTCAGACTGATTTAGGAAGGAATTTCCTTTGCTTGAGATTCCCATCCGGGTCTACTAGCCAGGTTATCAGAGAGAACCTGAAATTCCTAATGACTGTTTTATACTGGGTCAGGAAGAGATGTTGACCCCATGCTTCAATTTCCACTACTCATAGTGGTAAAGTTTAACCTTTCCAGTGATCAGCAATCAGTGTAAGTGGCAAGGAAAAAATATCTTTAGACACTAGAAGAACTGGAATTAAAGAAAAGCTTGATGGACCAAGGTGTGTCAGCTGATATAGTACTTTTTTTTTTTTAATACTTTCGAGAATATTAAAATGCCAAAGCAGGGAAAGGTGTAGAAATAATTTGCCTAGATATTTGCAAAACATTGGACAAAAAAGTCTCTTGTGTTCTTATGGTCCAGATGCAGAGACATTGGGTAGATGATAGTGGATAGTGGATTTGGAACTGACTGGATGACTGGACTCAAAGAATAAGTATGAATATCACCATGAACAAGTATCTTTAGTTGAGTATCCTAGGCATCTGTACTTAGCTAGACTAACCACACAATATGAGTAACAATGGTACCCCAAAAGACTAGTGGGATCTGAACTCCCCTTTTAGCCTTTCCAAACCTTCTCAGACATCAAACCACACCAAGTCATCTGGGAACCTCCTTCAGTGCCTGGGGTATGCTTGCCCAGGAATATTTAACCACCTTGTTGGCCTTTTCATCCTGGAACATCTCCCTTTTCCCACTGGCAAATTCTTCATGGGGTCTCCATTTTGTAGACAGGTCTAGGCTGACCTTCATTCCCCTTCCAACCCTGTTCCTAGCTTTACAACTTCAAAACTTTGTCACAGGTAGCACTTTTATCTGTCAATGTACCCATGCCCTCCCCCTTTCCAGATCCTTTTGTGTGGTATCTTCCCCTAGAATGTAAACTCTCTGGGGGTAGGGAATCTTTCTTATTGCTTGTATTTTTATTCCCAGCATTTATCACCTATCTGGTATATAGTAAGCACTTAATAAATGCTTGTTTCCTTCCTTTTAAGTTATATTAAGAGAATTTTCGTTTTCTGCACTAGACATGCAGAACATCCCATTGTGCTCTCCCTTGGTCAGCAACTGGAATATATCATTCAGTTCTGGTCAACACATTTTTTAGGAAGGCTATTGATAATGAATACCATGATACATGAATGAGATTAGTGGTGTTGAACATGGAGAAAAGAAAGCTTAGGAAAGGTATATCTTCATTCATTTGAAGGGCTGTCACATAGAAGAGGAATTATTTTGCTTGGTCCCAAAGGTCAAGAAGTAAGAGCTATGAGTGGAAATTTCAGGGGAAAATTCCTAACAATTATTGCTATCCACAAGAAGGAAGTGTAGTAGCTAGTTTCTGTGGCGGTGCGTTCTGGTAGATAATACTGCTTCTGCCACAGTGGACTTCCTTAAAGCCTTTCATTGGAGATATTTAACCAGTGATCCTGTGGATGCTTGTTTGGTATATTGTAGAGGAGATTTTAGTTGAAGTACAAATTGAATTTTTTTTTATAGCAATCGGGGTTAAGTAACTTGCTCAAGGTTACACGGCCAGTTATTTCTGGGTGTGGTGCTGAGTATCCGAGCCCGGATTTGATCCAGGTCATCCCGACACTGGAGCCGGTGCTCTTACTCGCTGAGCCACCTGGCTGCCCCAGTACAAATTGAATTTTAAGGCTGAAGTTCCCATCCAGTGCTGAGATTCTGTCTTCCACTATTCTCATGAAGTCTTTCCAAACTCATGTTCATTGCTGCCATACTATCTAGCCATCTCATCCTATGCCTAATTGCTTAGTAGATGTTTATTGAGTGGGATACATCTGTTTCAGAAGATGAAGAACACCTGCAAATTATTCTCCCTTCATCTTAAGTTTGACAAAATGTCATGTGTCTTTCTTTCCGTTTTATTATAACTGTACAAGAGTAAGGAATAGGGACCATGTGATATGTCATTTTAAAAAAAAGTTTTTTTAGTGCTTAGCATTTCTGTACATATCACATTGTTTTTTAAATAAGTGTTGAATTGCATTGTGATTTGGTGTTATAAAAACAGCATAGGGGACAGAGCCAAGATGGCTCAGTAAAAGTTGGAACTTGCTTGAGCTCTTCCCCCAAACACCTCCAAAAACCTGTAAAAAATGTCTAAACAAATTTTAGAGCTACAGAACCCACAGAATGACAGACTGAAAGACATCTCCAACTGAAGAGAGCTTGGCAGGCTGTCAGGAAAGGTCTATCACACCAGCCTGGGAGCCAAGCGCAGTCCCAGACAGGCTGTGCCAGCACAGACCAGACCAAGGACAGGGCTCAGGGGACTGAATCATTGGCAGCTTTGGCGGTTTCCAGACTTCTCAACTCACAAATGCCAAAGACAAAGAAGGTCAGTAAGGGAAACTCTGTTGGACCTGGGTGAGAGAAGAGTATGGTCTGGCTCCAGTCCCTGGGTGGTGGAGGTGGCTTCAGCAATGGGAGCAAAAACAGTGGCTTCTTCTGGAGCTCCAGGCCCATAGATGGTGGGGGGATCAAGTGGCTGATAAGAGGGCAGTTGCAGGGACTTTGCTGCCACTGAGGCAGGATTCTCTTGCTTTGCCTGCTTGAATCTGAGTCGTAATCTTTGGTGGTGGTCCTGGGGTAAGGCACTGGAATGGCAGAGCTTGCGACAGCTATGGAGAGGGAGTCTTCCTTACAGTTCTGAGGCACAAAAGAGTGCTTGTGGTCACTCTCAGACCAGACCATGGGCCAGGAGAGGAATAAATACCTCTCCTTTGATCATATAGAAGAACTGAAAATTTATAGGTGCCTAGAAGTAGCTCTGACAACTGCTGCACAAAACCCCAGAAACTTAGGACAGAGTCCTACCTTGGCAAGTAGTTGACTAGGAAAAATGAGTAAACAGAAGGGAAAAAAATCTCAGACTATAGAATCTTACTTTGGTGACAAGAACAAAACATAGAACCCAAAGACAATAAAGTCAAAACTCCTGCATCAAAAGCCTCTAAGAAAAGTATACATTGGTCACAAGCCATGGAGGAACTCAAGAAGGATTTTGAAAATTAAGTAAGAGAATTAGAGGAAAAATTGGGAAGAGAAATGAGAGTGATGCAAGAAAATTATGAAAACCAAGTCAACAGCTTACTTAAAGGAGACCCAAAAACATACTGAAGAAAATAACACCTTAAAAAATAGGATAACTCAGATGGCAAAAGAGGTCCAAAAAGCCAATGAGGAGAAGAATGCCTAAAAAGCAGCATCAGCCAAATGGAAAAGGAAGTCCAAGAGCTCACTGAAGAAAATAATTCCTTAAAAGTTAGATTGGAGCAAATGGAAGCTAATGACTTAATGAAAAATCAAGATATTATAAAACAAATCCAAAAGAATGGAAAAATAGAAGACAATGTAAAATATCTCATTAGAAAAACAACTGACCTGGAAAATAGATCCAAGAGAGATAATTTAAAAATTATTGGACCAACTGAAAGCCATGATCAAAAACAGAGTCTAGATACTGTCTTTTAAGAAGTTATCAAGGAAAACTGCCCTGATATTCTAGAACCAGAGGATAAAATAGAAAGAATCCACTGATCGCCTCTTGAAAAAGATCCCAAAAAGAAAACTCCTGGGAATATTATAGCCAAACTCCAGAGTTTCCAGGTCCAGGAAAAAATATTACAATCAGTCAGGAAGAAACAATGGGTATTGTGGAAACACAATCAGGATAACACAAGATCTAGTAGTTTAAGGGATTTTTTTTTTTTAATTAAGGGATTGAAGGGCTTAGAATAGATATTACAGAGGTCAAACTACGCCATCAAAAAGGGGGAGCTAGGTGGTACAATGAATAGAAGGCCAGCCCTGGAGTCAGGAGGACCTGAGTTCAAATCTGTGTGGAATGACTTACAGTGAAGTTTCCCCATTCTGAATATCATATATACATTCTTATTACTTCTTTGTATTTTGCAACTAAGTTCAGTATTGTTTCCCCATATATATGTAAGTCACTGTATATTTCAAGGTAATGTAAGAGCTATTGAGTATTAATACAATTGAGTATTAACTATTGAGACCAAATTAGAGGTGTTTCTAGTTTGGGGAGTCTGGGGAAAGGAATGGTAGTGTGAAAGGTAACAAGGATTAAGTTTCTACAGAACTGCAAGAATTGCTGAGCAAGACTACCGATAAAAAGTAACAGGCAGTAAGCCTTGGGAGGAGGTTGAGTTCCTTGGGAGGAAGTTGAGTTCCTGGTCCTTGGGGGAGTTGAGTTCCCAGAGAACTCCCAGATAATACTAAAATGAAACAATGTAGAACAGAAGGAGCTGACAGCAGTAGGTGGATATGACCAATCAGGGAACAGGCAGTGGCCTTGGGGCACCCATATCTAGATAAGGATGTATCTCGGTTAGACTGAAGGGGGTACAATATTCTGAGGTTGTTACTGTGCTTTCATAGTGGACCTCATGTATTATGTATGTTATCTAACAAGATTAGAGCCTCATTAGTAATAATTAGGTTAATGTTTGGGAGGGGCATGTAACCCTTGCTTATTTAACCCAGCTTTGGCTTCTGTACCTCAGCCTCCTCTCTCTGGGTGCTGTTCCAGAGACTGGACCACCCGCTTCTTGCAAGATTCTAATAAATCTTTCTACCTTCACTTTGAGAGTTCTCCGAGTAGTCAATTTGGGTTAGGGTCTCTGTATCCCACACAAGTCCGACCTCAAATACTTAACACTTACTAGCTGTCTGACCTTGGGAAATTCACTTAACCCCAACTGCCCTGCCTTCCCACCTCCAAAAAAAAAAAAAAAAGACAATACCACCTCACTAGGAATCACTCCTAGATTTGAACTCTTGGCTTAATAGCTATAAATATCTTTGGTAAACATAAATATATAGCAAGTCAACAAGCCATTTATTAAGTTCCTACTATGCACAAGACATTGAGCTAAACACACCCTTCCTAGCCCTATATTTGAGTGTCTCTGGACTTCAAAATCATTCCTTTGTTGCTACCTTATCCTGAAGATTCCCTCAGTGTCTTCCTGAGGCCTTCTTATCCTGGAACACTCTACCAGGCCTACAATGTGCTCACTCTAGAATATCCCTCTAAAAAGCCCCAAGCTTGTGCATCCCACCCTCTTCTCCCATTGGTGATTTCCTCTATGAGCCACTTTTGTGAAGGGGCCCAGGCTGTTCTTCCTGCATTCCCCCCCTAGCTCTTTTCCTGACTTTCTCAGTCTGCTACCTTCATTTTCCCTCCTCCCGTGCCCAACTTTTCAGCTCTTTTGTGTGCTTTCTTCCCAGTTATATGCTCCTTAAGAGCAAGGGCTGCCTTTCCTTTCCCTCTTTTTGTATAGACATAGCACAGTACCTGGCACGTAAAAGGTACTTAATATTTATTGAATTGAATTAGCACAGTGCTAAGCATGTAGTAAGCATTTAAGAAATGTTTCCTTCCTTACTAAACAGTAAAAATACAAAAAAAAAAAAAGCAAAAACAGTCCTTGACTTATGCCTCACTTAATGTTAATATTCACAAGTCTGAATAAAATTTTCTGTTACACCTATTATTTTTTAATAAGTGTAACAGAAAATTTTATTTTGTCTTATTTCAACACATTAGTAGGAAGCACCTTACAGAGAAGAGGGGGAGGGAACAAGGATTTAATAAGCACTTACTATGTGTCGGCACTGTTAAGCACTTCACCAAATCAAATACTTTTTATAGTTAATAAAAAAAATAAAGACAGTAAGTGAAATCTTGATTTCTTTCTACCTTTCAGTTTCATGTGGTCTGAAATATTTAATTCTCCAGGTCAACTATTTCAGTATAGCTCCAGTCATAGTTCACTTCATTCTCTATTTCCTGATCCTACTTCTAGATAGTTTCTTTACATACATACCTTCCTCTCACCTTCAGTTCTGAAACCAACATCAAATTAATTTTTTAGTTGTTCTTGGGAGATGTGTCAATTTACCCCCTTACTATCCCAGTAATTTCCCAAGACCAAAATGCCACTTCTCAGCCATCACTCCTCTGTGTGGTCTTCCACATCAGACTGTAAGCTCCTTGAAGGCAGGGCCTTGACAATGCTTTTGTTTTTATAACGCCAGACTTCAGATTACATGGCACACAGTAATGCTTACTAAGTACTTTTTAAAAATATCAACTCATTCTGCAGAGTGCTCTGTATTTAGATTCCTGACAAATATTTCTTAAATTAAATTCAATTAAATGTTTTGACCTCTCTGTCTTGACATATGTGAAAGCAAAATAGGAAAAACTTTTAAGGATGGAATTACTTGCAATAGTAAAACAGCTGCACTGGTCTTTCCATTGCTTTGTACAAAGGCCAAACAAGACAAATAACCCCTCACTTCAATCAAAACTGAAGTCAAAGTTGTGCAGAAACTCCCCAAGTACTTGTGATTATCTCAAAATAACACAAACATAACCTACTTCTAAATGCACAATAAACGTGACTGAATGTCAATTATGAATTTTGCTATGTAAAGTAACTATTCAGTTTAAGTAAATTAAACTTTAAATTTAAAGAGTAAAGTACTGAAAGAGTAAAATTCATTTTATTAGTTTTAAGAATAATAAATTACAGAATTATAGTAAAAATAGAGCACATTTCTCCAATTCCATTGTTACAATTACATATTTCAGTGGCTCTAAAAGTATGGTCAGGGAACCCTTGGGGCGAAGTCGCTGAGGTCAAAACTAATTTTATATTAACTAAGAAGAAGTAGTTAGGTTGAGCAGTGACTAGGATGCTTTGAAACTGGGGTCAGGAAGATCTGGATTCAAATTCAATCACAGATACTGACTGCATGATGCTGGGCTGCACTTGCCTCAGCCTCAATTTCCTCAATCTCAAATGGGAATAATAGCACCTACCTCCCAGGATTGTCCTGTGCATAAAATGAGTTAATATTTGTAAAGCACTTTGCAAACCTTAGGTACTATTATTATTATGGTAAGATATAGCTATAACTCAATAAACAAAAGTTCTTGGAGGGAGAAGGGGTAGGGGAGGGATGATGTCTCAATAATTATTAAGTATAAATAATGCTTAAAACCAAAAACTTTGAGAAGCGAAGATATATGCTAAGATATTTTGTGGGTGTGTTTTCACCACATATATAAAATGTTCCTACAAAAAGCACTAAGTAAATTTGTCTTTAAAAGGCACTGAAAGCTTAAGTTAGGTGGGTGAAAAGGTTTAGCAATGGGCTCCAGATATTCTCTACGAAATACCGTAGGTTATCACCTGGGACATGATAGTAGCAACAACTATAACACAAATCTCATGGGGTATTTGTCAGTTAAGCACCTCCCCCACCTTCTATTTTTTTTTTTTTTACCTCCTCCTCCCTCCCCCGCTTCTCTGCTTCTTTTTGTAGGTGGTATTTCCCGACTGGATAGTAAGATCCTTGAAGGCAGGGGCAGTCCTTTGCCTTTCTCGGGATTCCCAAAGTTTAGCACAGTGCCTGGCACAGAGTAGAGGCTAATAAGTGTTAAACTGACGGACAGACCTCCAAGTCCAGAGCTCACTTTGTTCTCTCCAACAAGATCCTCCCGCGCCCTCCCCCCACCCCGCCTTGGAAGGTCTCATAAACATATAATCTAGAACCACAACATCCAATCTCCAATCCGGAATCTCGAAGTGGGAACCCGCCCCGAAAAGCTGAGATGAATGAATCCTGTCAACCCGGGAAGGCGAACTAGGCGCAAGCCTCAGAGGACATACGAAAATGCCAAAGGGGGGCGTGAGAAGCCACTCCGCCACAATGAGGATTCTCAGGGCATAGGGAGTGAGGAGCGGAGGCAGTCTGCATTCCCGGGCCCCCGGTTGCGTAACCCGCCCGCCCAAGCCTTAGGGGAAGCGA
This sequence comes from Petaurus breviceps papuanus, assembly GCF_028583685.1. Lineage (NCBI taxonomy): Eukaryota > Metazoa > Chordata > Mammalia > Diprotodontia > Petauridae > Petaurus > Petaurus breviceps. The sequence continues at coordinate 11,963,967 of NW_027185877.1, read as the reverse complement.
CACCGGGCAGGGGGCAGCGCAGAGGTGTGGGGCCAGTAACGCCCCCAAAGAGAGGGGGAAGGGTGCTCGAGAACCGGGTTCCCCGCTCCCTGCACGCCAGAAAGAAACCACCGCTCCGGGAGCCAACCTCACTGCACGGGCCCGAGCCCCTCGCTCAAGACCCCCAAAGTGGGCCTCCGCGCAGCGAGCATAACCTCACAATTGTTTTACCTTATGGTACAGTACATGCCGACAGCCATGATACACGGAAGCCCTTAGCCACTCAGGGTCCCGAGCGTCCGGAAATATCGCGGGAGGTGTAGCAGCAGCCACCGGAAATTTCTTTTTAGCTACGGATGAAGTTCTCGCGATATTCTCCGTGGCCCACAGACAGTTTGAGGAGTCAGAAGAGGTGGAGACTAGAGTGAGGGGGGCGTGGCTAACCCGAGGTTAACGGTTTGAGACTTGGGCCAGAAGTGAGCATGTGTTTCCAAAATCCAGACAAGGCAGAAAGGCTGAGGCTACCTAAACTTGTACCCTGGTCCAGTGTACAAGTTTCCATACTAACAGCTTCATTATTGTCATTCCCTATTCCTCCTAACACAATACTAAGCTGGCAGCTCCTTGATTTTTCCAAGCAAGGCTATTCATGTTGATAAAACTGTCGGGGTGGCCAGGTAGCACAGCGAGTAAGAGCACTGGACCCAGTGTCGGGATGACCTGGGGATCAAATCCGGGCTCCGATACTTAGCACCACACCCAGAAATAACTGGCCGCGTAACCTTGAGCAAGTTACTTAACCCTGATTGCCTAATAAAAAAAAAAAAAACTGTTTGTCCCAGGCATGTGGAGGAGCCAGGTAGCTCATACCCAACCTAGTTGATTGCTAAATACTCCGTTTGAGCATTTACACCTTTGGAAATTTGCAAACACTACCAACCAGGGCTTGGTTTATTGTTTACTCATTGTCTAGACTCAAGAAAGTAATGTGGAAAACATTAATAATACAGATGAAATTTAAGTGTGTCATGTGTACATTTTCCTGGAGAGCAATTTCATCTGCATTATTAATATTTTCTGACAATGAGTGAACAATAAACCTATCCCTGGTTGGTAGTATTTGCAAGTTTCCAAAGGTGTAAATATAAATGTAAAAAAAAAAAGGTAGTAGGGATAGAAGAGAAAAGGGAAATAAGAGATAACAATAAGAGATAAGAATGAGGAATACAACTGGAATTAAGAAAGTTTTACTGTTTAAATATGACCTCCTCTACATTTTAAATTACAGTCTGATAATCTCAAACTTTTCTGATTTCAGTTTTTTTTTTTCCTTCTCAGACTCCAGGGTACTTACTTTTGCACCTTTAGGGACTGTGACTTATATTGATATTTAGTTCAAATCCTGTCTCAGGCAATTACTTTAGGACCCTTTCTACCTCAGTTTCCTCATCTTGTAAAATGGAGATAATAATAGCACCTAACTCAGTTGATGTGCTGATAAATGTTTAATAACTGACTCTAAAGGGGGGAATATGTATTACTGATAGCTTTTTAAGTTAACATGTATTACTAGCATTTTCTCTATCACTTTCTTAAATCTAGGCAATCAACAAAACAAATCAAATCCTGATTTGTAGCATTTGTCTATTTCTTCTTAGAGTTATAGAATGAGATATTTGCAAAATGTTTTGCAAACCTTAAAGTGCTAAATAAATGCTAGATTCAAGCAATGTCACAGATCAAATATCTTTTATTTATTAATATTTCTATTTTTCTGAAATGTATTATTTTCTTTTTTTTCCCTACCTGATTTTGATATGTGCTAATTTAGATATAAGGAAATTATGTCCCAAAGGTATTAAGTGATTTGCCCAAGGTCACATAACTGGGACTAAAACCCAGGTCTACTGGCTACTAAACAGTAGTAAATTAGGAGATTCTCTTTAACATAAAAAGAAATTAAAGGCTTTCGATGAGAAGGCACTTCAAAAGTCACCTTGTCCAAATGTACTTGAACAAGAATCCCTTGTAAAGTATCCCTAACAAGTGATCTTTCAGGGTGCTGTTACCACACTGGACTTGGGTATTGTATATCATTTAGATCCTGCAATACACTGCATTTGTGTTAATTAACTTCTTTAAGAGTTTGATAAATTCTGTATTGTGTTTAGAATGAGGGAGTGGTGACGTAGTCCTATCAGACCACATTTAATATCTTGTGTCCAGGTCTGGGTGGAATATTTTAGGAAGGATATTTGAAAAGCTGATATACTTCCAAAGGTGATTAACCAGCATAATCACAGGAATAAGGAAGTGGAAAAGAAAAGGCATCATCGTTGTTTTCTGATATTTGAAGTATTGTAGCACTGAGAGGGATTAGATTGGTTTCGCTTGGTCTCAGACAATAGAACTAGTAACAACAGGTAAAGGTTAAAAAATTTTGACTCTATATAATGAAATACTTCCTAACAGAATCATTTTAAAATGGAATGGGCTTGAGAAGTTATAAGCAAGTGTTTGGTTAAAGAAAGGCTGGGTGTTTATTTGTTGGGGACAATGAAGATTGGATTTTACACTTCAGGTGAGGGATGGACCAGATGACCTCTAAGATTTCTTCCCACTCTTGAGATTATATAAAGCAGATACAGGCAGCCTGAAGTATAAGAAATAGCTAATTGGACAGTTTCTTTAAGTGATAAGGGTACCATCTACATTTCTTTTTCAATTTAATTCTGACAAGAGTAGACAACTCCAAGAATCAATACAGCTTTATTAACAGTGCCTAGACACTTAGCACTACCAGAGGTCAATAGTGAATGTAAACAATGCCCAGAGTTTAGAGTACAAGCAGCAGGACCTAAAGGAAGAAATAGGGCAGCAAAGAGACAAGAAATATTCTTGGGGAATGGGGGGTATGGGGAGGGGGGTATCCAAGACTAGGAACTAGGTGACCACAGTGAATTGGAAAAACTGATTCCTGAATTTTAGTTCAGAGTAGATGACAACCATGCTGACAAAGGACAGGCTGTGACTGCTCCACTGATTAGGAATTTCAGCGGGGGTTTTATAGTGTTCTTCAAGTATGTTCCCCCCCAAAATGGTGGCATTAATGGTGGGACTATCTCCATGTTTTGACTTTTTTTTTTTGTTTTGACTTTTGCCATCACAAACAATGATGAAACAGGGCTGGAGATGGTCACTCAGTCAGGATGTAAAGTCAGGGAAGGCCAAAGCATAGGGAACAGGGGACAGGGTAAACAAGCCAGCTAATTCATTTCCATAGCAAATTAAAGCTGCATCACAAGTCAAAATTACAAGATAACCCCCAGGTCACAAAATGGAATCTAAGAAACTTCGAGGGATCATACAGCAATGTATATATCCAATACAGATTGCTTCTGAATTTCTACCTCTATGAAATGCTACATGTTATTTCCTCAGACAGAACTCTTTGAGGGCAAGGATTGTTTCATTCTTTATATGTAGATACCCAGGATCTAGCATAGCACATGGCAATAAATGCTTGTTGATGGAACGACTGACTGATATGTATCGTGTGAGGCATTTGAACAAACCTAAACCATTTCCTATATTGGTACTGTGAATTACATAGGCTGTGAAGGTCCAAGGAAAGGAATTTACTCTCTAATGATATTGAGCATTTCCCCCTTTTATGGGAGGGCCTCAATCCCAGGGTAGTACTATTAGACTAGGGTAATAAGTATGTGAGTTTTGCCAGAGTTGTAAATTGCATGACTCTCTAGAAAATCCAGCTGCTTCCCCTAATTCCTTTGGTAAAGGAAAGTAGGCTGAGGGACTAGATAGATAGGTCCCTGGGAAAGGGGGAGGCTCATTATAGTAGAAAGGAGTTAGATTGACTCTTTATGAAGTTAGTTATAAGGCAGAGTAGAGTTGAAAGAGCACTGTATCTGAGCTCAAGGGCCAGAGGTTCAAATTCTTCACCTTTGACTTTGAGCAAATCATATAATCTCTCTAGACTTTAGTTTCCTCATCTATAAAATGAAACTTTGAACTAGATGGCCTCTAAGGAAACTTCCAGCTCTATATCTATGCTCTTATGATTTTAATTTCTCTTTTCATTGTTTTAGAACATTCTTTCATATGATTAATAGATTGTAATTCTTTTGAGAACTTTTTGTTTGTATATTTTATTAGATTTCTGATATAGCAGGAAAAGTTTTACAGTTAGAAGACCTAAATTCAGATACTGGCTCTGCTAGTTACTGTGTGACCGTGGGCAAATCATTTCACTTCTCTGCATCATCAACTCATTCAATCTGTGCAACAGGGCCTTTGGAGCATGCCCAGATCACATAACATGGAGGTGGGCTGAAAAGCTTACCCAGATCTTTTAATCATTTCACTTCTCTTATTCTGGTGTTATTAATTTTATTTGTACAGAAGTATTTTTGTCTTGTGAGATCAAAATTATCTATTTTCTCTTTTGTAATTACCTCTCTTCCTTGTTTAAAAAATCTCTCCCTAGGGGCGACTAGTTGGCACAGTGAGTAAATCCACGACCCTGGATTCAGAAGGACCCAAGTTCAGTTCCTGCCTCAGACACAACACCCACACAAGAAACATAACCTTGGGCAAGTTACTTAACCCCAATTGCCCTTCAAAAAAAAAAAAGCACAAAAAATCTCTCCCTAGCTATCACTATGGATGGTACCTGACATGGTTTCACCTTTAATACTCAGCTCACATGTTGACTTTGAGTTTATTATGGTATATGTTGTGTGACACTGTCTAAACCTAATTTCTGCCAGACTGCTTTCTAGTTTTCCCAACAATTCTTGACAAATTAGGGAGCTCCTTCCTAGGTAATTTTTTTTCAGGACTTAGTGAATCAAATAATTTCTGAGTCTTATCAAGTAATGATTTTTCATTTTTCTTCAGAAAATATAGAGGCTTTGTCTATTTGTATATTCCGAATCCCCATTAGTAAGAGAGAGTAAACACATTTCAATTGGATTCCACAAGTATATACTAAGTGACTTATTGCTGTATAGCACTGTGCTAGATATTGTAGAGTACACTGTTTTAAAGGGTATTGGTACATATCCCTGCCCTCAAGGAATTTACAAAATTGTTGGTGAAATAAGACTTAAATATATAAAACAATTAGAATAGTATAAGATGCTATATAACAAAATAGAAAGAAAGGAGATCTGTATTATCTAGAATCATCAGTGAAAGCTTAAGTGAGGATGTGATACTTCATATTAGATGGAAGGGACTTCTGAGACATATAGGCTAATACTCTTTTTTTTACAGATGGAGAAAGTGAGGTAGAGTAACTTTTCCAAGATCATACTGGTAGTATGTAGAAGAAGTTGAATTTGGACCAAGTTTCTCTGATTCTTTCTAGTGATCCTGAGGGTTCCCCTCCTTTTACAGGAGGTCCTAAATCCCACAGTAGTGGCTTAAATCTGAGTACTAGCTTTACCAAAGGAGTGAGTTATTTGACTTTAGCAAGCTCAGTTGCTCCTCTTTCCCCTTTTAAGGGGAGATCATAAAGCAGAAAGAGGATTTCGAAGGATTAATAAGATTTGAAGGATAGAGTCTCACATGTCAGGTAGGAGAAGAGTGTGAGCAAAGATACAGAGGCTGGAAGGATTATAGGGTATGGAAAGAAAGGGTGAGTAGGAGAGCCTGGCTGGAGTATCGAGTACATGGCAGTAGTAGCAGTAGATAAGGTTGGATAGGTGAATTGTACCAGATTATATTTTTGCATGGTAAGATGGGGAATTTGAGTTTGATTTGGAAATGAAGAAAACAGTGCTTTAAGAAGATTAATTTGGAAGCAATGTGCAATGAAAATTGGAGTTGACGGGTTGGATTCAGATTAGTTAGGAAGGAAGGTGTCACAGCAGTCTGGATATGAAGTTAGAGGGGTATTTCAAATGGAGAATCAGCATGATTTTGGGACTGGACTATGGAATGGAGAGGAAAAGTCTGGTTGATTTCCTAGGTGTTCATTACTTAACTATAGTATGTTATTTCGCCACTAGTTGGCACTGTGCTACCCTAAAAACTCAAATATGTAGTAATGTCGAAGCTTTCAAATAACAAGCTTCAATATTGTTACCTTGCCTTTTCTATCACACCCTTCCTCTCAGTTGGACTCCAAGGGCTGGGCATGGGGGAACAGAAAGAAAAAGTTGAGTAACCTAGTGAAGATTTCTTCAATATGAACTCTGAGGAAACGGAAGGGCAATCATAGTAGGGTCACATTTAAGCTAGCAGCTGCAAGTTTGGGTCTGGGCTCAGCTGCTGTTCGAGTGGCTTCCCTCAACAAGGTTCTCTTGGCTACTATAAGTGCATGAATGGCTTCACAAAGAAATCCCATTAGGCACTTACTGAATTCTGCTTGCAGGGCAATAGGCTTCAATGTCTTCTTCCTCCATCAGGAGCCACCAACACACTGTTCAGTAGTGGGTACCTTGCTATATCATCTGTCCAAACTCTGGGAAATTCTGATGAGAATTTCTAACAATTGTTGATGGGGAAGAATTCTTAAGTAAACTAAGGATTAGATGTAATCTTAGTAGTTAAAATGGACAGTTTCCATTGCACAAAATTGAAAAACTTTTCCACAAGTAAAACAAAAATGGTTAGAATCAGAAGGGAAAGAGTTAAATAAAAAAATATCTTTGTAGCAAATGATAACCATATATCCAAGAGATATAGGGAATTGATATAAAAATATAAAACCCATTCCTCAATAGATAAGTAGGCAAAATTCACAAAGTAGTAGTTTTCAAATGGAGAAATTCAAGCTAAATACAACCTTATGAAAAAAATTCTCCAATCAATAATAAGAGGAATGTAAATTAAACCAACTTGGACTTCTACCTCACACCCATAAGGTTGATAAAAATGACAAATGAGGAAAATGGCAGTTATTAGAAGATAGGCACACTGACATACTATTGTTGGATCTGTGAATTAGTCCAACTATTACAGAAAACTATTTCAAACTATACCCAAAAAGATACTAATCATTGCCTAATCTTTGACCTAGCAATAGCACTATGAGGTGTATACATAGAGTGAAAAGGACAAATTATTTATAGCAGCATTTTTGTGTGTATGTAGTAGCAAAGAACTCAAAACCAAGTGGGTATCCCATCAGCTGGAGAGTGGTTAAATAAATTATGGTTTATGAATGTAGTTAAATACTATGTACTCTTAAGAAATGACAAAAGAGAGAAATCTGAAACTTTTACAAACTGTTGTAGAGTTAAATAAGTAGAACCAGGAGAACAATTTATGCAACAACCACAATAATGTAAAGGAAAATAACTGAGATTCTTCAGGATTTTAATTGATAAAGTGCCTAATTATGACTTCAGAAGACTGATGAAGGGCAATGTTTCAGAGAGGGTAGAGTACTGACTTGGAGTCAGTAAGGCAGATTCTAATTCCAGACCCAAAATTTACTAGCTGTGACCCTAGGCAAGTCACTTATGGTCTCTGTGCTTCAGTTTCCTTATCTGTAAACTGGGAGATAGAAAGCTGGATTCAAAAATGTATATGGTCCTTTCTAGCTTTTAATCTATGGTCCTATAATAAAGCTTGCCTCTCACCTCTTGGCAAAGAGGTACTGTACTAGAGTAATGAATGAGACATACATTTTTATACCTGGCCAATGTGTGGACCTGTTTTATTTGACTATATTTGTTGTAAGGGAGGGCTTCTATTTGGGGGAGAGGACTATTGTAAAGCAGAGATAGAGATGTAAAAAAAAGAAGGAAAAAAGTATGAAAAAGTATTTTTCAGAAAGACAAAAAGACAGACGCAGGGGCAGGCCGGGAAGGGGCCTGATCAACTCTGAGGGCAAGTCTTCCCACCAACACAAGGTCGACTACCAGGCCTATCACCAAAGGGCTGGGACTGGAAAGAGCAAGGTAAGAAGCAAATACAGGGGCCCCTGTCCTGGACAGCAAACACTCCTGGGGCTACCACTTCATAGCCCGGAAATTTTTTTTAAAAGCCCCTTTCAGGACCTCCAAAGTACAGGATGACAACGTGAACCTCACTTGCTCCAAACCCCCCCTCTGACCCTGAAAACATAGTAACTCTTGCCCCAGGGCAAAACCCTCTATACTAAAGGCTTGGGATCCTAGAGGCAGGACATGGCTAGGACCCTGCCTCAAAATGGGTAGAAAGCAGACTACAAAGACAAAGACTCTGGAGTCCTACTATCCTCAGAGGGGGGAACCAACCTCAGAGGGAGACAATGTGGACTCCACACCCAAATCTGAAACTTCAACAGGGAATGGGTCCCACGCACAGAAGGTTCTCCTAGATGAGATCAAAAGGAACTTTGAAGACAAAATGAGAGAGATAGAAGACAAAACGAATAATTCTCTCAAAACGAAAATAGCAGAATTAGAAAAACATTATAATGAGGAAAACATCTCTCTAAAAAGAAAAGTGTATGATATGGAAAAGGAGCTTCAAAAATTAACTAAGGAAAATGATGTGCTAAAAGCTAGAATTAACCAAATGGAAACAAATAACTCTATGAGGAACCAAGAATTAGTCAAGCAAAACAACAAGAATGAAAAATTAGAAAAAGAGGTAAAATACCTCAAAGAAAAAATAACTGACCTGGAAAATAGATCCAGGAAAGATAATCTGAGAATCATAGGGCTACCAGAAAATTATGATGAAAAAAATGAGCCTGGATAACATTCTCCAAGAGCTCATTAAGGAAAATTGCCCTGAGATACTATAACCTGAGGATAAAATAGAAATCAAGAGAATCCACCGGACACCTGCTGAAAGAGATCCCAAACTGAAAAGTCCTCGAAATGTTGTGGGCAAACTCCAGAACTACCAGATAAAAGAGAAAATACTTCAAGTGGCCAGAAAGAAACAATTCAAATACCAAGGGTCCACAGTGAGGATTGCACAGGATTTGGCAGCCTCTACACTGAAAGATTGGAGGCAGTGGAATACAATTTTCTGGAAGGCAAAAGAGCTCGGGTTACAACCAAGGATCACATACCCAGCGAGACTGAGCATATTCTTCCAGGCAAAGAGATGGTCATTCAATGATATAACAGAGTTCCAGACCTTCTTGATAAAAAAGCCAGAACTCAATGGAAAATTCAACCTCCAAATACGAGATGCAACAGTGACTTAGAAAAGCAAACAAGGAGAACACACACACACACACACACCCTGCTATTTGATAAGAGCAAACTGGTTATAGACAAGTAGAGGGTATGACTATAAAATACACAAAATGATGATTTAAAAAAAATCTTATTAAGGGCTACAAAGGGACTGCAATGGAAGAAAGGGAATGGTTGAAGTGGAAAAGGGTAAATTATGCCACACATAGAGGCATAAAAACTGTATAGCAGAGGAAAAAAAGGGAGGGAGTTGGGAAGTATATGAGCTTTTCCCTCATTGGTTCTGGTACAAGAAGGGAATAAAAATGAGTTAAGCATAGGACTCTATGGAGAAGAAATGCAAAAAGTATCATTTTAGAGGGAAAGAGGGGAGGGAGAGAAGCTTCGCATAAGATTTGTTCCTGTCACTCTTGATGTGAAGAAGAAATAGCATACTTCATTAAGTATAAAAATATCCTACAGGCAGTAGGAGGGGGAAGGGTTATGAAAGGGGGCTGGGAGTGGTTTGTAGGGAGGAAAGTAGTAAGGGGAAAGCGGAGGAAAAGAGAGGGGGGCTGAAAAGGGAACACTGAGGGTCAAAAGGAAAACTATTAAGGGGGGGAAGGGAGAAGGGAGGGAAAATATGAATATTATCAGGGGCAGTAATAGGATGGAGGGAAAGAAACAGATAACAATCATAACTAAATGTGAATGAATAAACTCTCCCATAAAACGGAGACAGCAGAATGGATTAGAAATCATAATCCTACAATATGCTGTTTACAAGAAACATCTGAAACAGAGGGATACACACAAGGTAAAGGTAAAAGGTTGGAATAAAATATATCATGCCTCCGCTAAAGTAAAAAAAGCAGGGGTAGCAATCCTTACCTCAGATAAAGCAAAAGCAAAAATTGACCTAATTAAAAGAGATAAGGAAGGAAACTATATCCTGTTAAAAGGTACCATTGAGAATGAAGCAATATCATTACTTAACATATATGCACCAAGTGGTGTAGCATCCAAATTCCTAGAGGAGAAGGTAAAGGAATTAGAGGAAGAAATAGATAGCAAAACTATACTAGTGGGAGACCTTAATCTCCCCCTCTCTGAACTTGATAAATCCAACCTCAAAATAAACAAGAAAGAAGTGAAGGAGGTGAACAGGATTTTAGAGAGGATAGGTATGATAGATCTCTGGAGAAAACGGAATGGGGATAAAAAGTAATATACTTTCTTCTCAGCGGTTCATGGCACATACTCAAAAATTGACCATGTTCCAGGGCATAAAAACCTCACAATTCTATGCATTAAGGCAGAAATATTAAATGTATCCTTCTCAGATCATGATGCAATAAAAATTATATGCAATAAAGGGCCAGGGAAAGACAGACTAAAAACTAATTGGAAATTAAACAATTTCATCCTAAAGAATGAGTGGGTCAAACAAGAAATTATAGAAACAATCAGTAATTTCATTTGAGAGAATGATAATAATGAGACAACATACCAAAATCTGTGGGATGCATTAAAGGCAATTCTTAGGGGAAGTTTTATATCCCTGGGTGCATACATGATTAAATTAGAGAAAAGGGAGCTCAACAAATTGGGCATGCAATTAAAAAACCTAGAAAAAGAACAAATTCAAAATCCCCAATTAAATGCTAAATTAGAAATATTGAAGACAAAAGGAGAGATTAACAAAATTGAAATTATGAAAACTATTGAATTAATAAATAAAACCAAGAGCTGGTTTTATGGAAAAAAAAACCAACAAAATTGATAGACCCTTAGTCAATATGATAAAAAAAAATAAAGAAGAAAACCAAATTATGGGTATCAAAAATGAAAAAGGTGAATCTACCTCTAATGAAGAGGAAATCAAAACAATAATTAGGAATTATTTTTCCCAATTGTATGCACATAAATTTAACAATCTTAGGGAAATGGAGGAATATTTACAAACATACAAGTTGCCCAGATTAACTGAAGAGGAATTAAATTACTTAAATAATCCCATCTCAGAAAAAGAAATTGAACAAGCCATCAGTCAGCTCCCTAGGCAAAAATCTCCAGGGCCAGATGGATTCACTAGTGAATTCTATCAAACATTTAAAGAACAATTGATTCCAATACTCTACAAACTATTTGGGAAAATTAGTGAAGAAGGAGTCCTACCAAATTCTTTTCATGACACAAATATGGTACTGATACCTAAATCAGGAAGAGATAAAACAGAGAAAGAAAATTGTAGACCAATCTCCCTCATGAATATAGATGGAAAAATTCTAAATAAAATACTAGCAAAATGACTACAGCAACTTATCTCAAGAATAATACATTTTGATCAGGTAGGATTTATTCCAGGAATGCAAGGATGATTTAATATTAGGAAAACCATCAGTATAATTGATCATATCAACAATAAAACTAGCAGAAACCACATGATCATCTCAATAGATGCAGAAAAGGCTTTTGACAAAATACAACATCCATTCCTATTAAAAACATTAGAAAGTATAGGAATAAATGGAGCCTTCCTTAAAATAATAGGTAGCATCTATTTAAAGCCATCAGCAAGTATTATATGTAATGGTGAGAAGCCAGAAGCATTTCCCATAAGATCAGGGGTGAAACAAGGGTGTCCACTATCACCCCTCTTATTCAATCTGGTACTAGAAATGTTAGCAGTAGCAATTAGAGAAGAAAAAGAAATCAAAGGAATCAAATTAGGAAAAGAAGAGACCAAGCTATCACTCTTTGCAGATGATATGATGATATACTTAGAGAATCCTAGAGAATCAAGTAAAAAACTACTTGAGACAATAAATAAATTTGGCAAAGTTGCAGGATATAAAATAAACCCACATAAATCCTTGGCATTCCTATATGTTTCCAATGAAATTCAACAGCAAGAGATAGAAAGAGAAATCTCATTTAAAGTTACTGTAGACGTAAAATATTTGGGAATCTACCTGCCAAAACAAACCCAGGACCTGTATGATCATAACTACAAAACACTTTTCACACAAATAAAGTCAGATCTAAGTAATTGGAAAAATATCAGTTGCTCATGGCTGGGTCAAGCTAATATAATAAAAATGATAATTTTACTTAATTAAATTATATATTTAGTGCCATACCAATTAATTTACCAAAAAAACTACTTTATAGAGCTAGAAAAAATAGTAACAAAATTCATTTGGAAGAATAAACGGTCCAGAATATCAAGGGGATTAATGAAAAGAAATGCTAGGGTAGGTGGATTAGCTATACCAGATTTCAATCTGTATTATAACGCAGCAGTTATTAAAACTAATTGGTACTGACTGAGGAATAGAGGAGTGGATCAATGGAATAGATTAGCCACATGAGATTCAGAAGTCAATGAGGATAGTAATCTATTGTTTGATAAACCTCCAGACCCTGGTTTTTGGGATAAGAAATCACTATTTGACAAAAACTGCTGGGAAAACTGGAACATAGTATGGCAGAAACTGGGCATAGACCATTATCTAACACCATATACCAAAATCAAGTCTAGTGTCGGGATGACCTGGATTGGGTCCGGGCTCAGATACTCAGCACCATACCCAGAAATAACTGGCCGTGTAGCCTTGAGCAGGTTACTTAACCCCGATTGCTTAAAAAAAAAAATCAAATCTAAATAGGTGCATGATCTAGGTATAAAGGTTGATACTGTAAGCAGTCTCCTAAAACAAGGAATAGTTTACCTATCAGACTTGTGGAGAGGGAAAGACTTTATGACTAAACAAGAATTAGGGAACATTATAAAATGTAAAATGGATAATTTTGACTACATGAAATAGAAAAGTTTCTGTACAAACAAAGCCAATGTAACCAAGATTAAGAGGGAGGTGGGAAATTTGGAAAGAATCTTTACAACCTATGTCTCTGACAAAGGACTCATTTCTAAAATATACAGAGAATTGAGTCAAATTTATAAGAATACAAGTCATTCCCCAATTGATAAATGGTCAAAGGATATGAACAGGCAGTTTTCAGACAAAGAAATTAAAGCAATCTATAAGTACATGAAAAAATGCTCTAATTCACTATTGATTAGAGAAATGCAAATCAAAATAACTCTGAAGTACCACAACTCACCAGTCAGATTGGCTAAGATGACAAAGCAGGAAAATGACAAATGCTGGAGAGGATGTGGGCAAATTGGAACACTAATGCATTGCTGGTGGAGTTGTGAACTGATCCAGCCTTTCTGGAGAGCAATCTGGAATTATGCCCAAAGGGCTATAAATACTTTCATACCCTTTGATCCAGCAATACCACTCCTAGGGTTATATCCCAAAGAGATCATAGAAATGAGAGAAAGACCCATATGTACAAAAATGTTTATAGCAGCTCTTTTTGTGGTGGCAAAGAATTGGAAATTAAGGGTATGCCCATCAATTGGGGAATGGCTGAACAAGTTGTGGTATATGCATGTTATGGAATACTATTGTGCTATAAGAAATGAGGAGCAGATGGTCTTCATATTTACCTGGAGAGGCTTAAAAGAACTGATGCTGAGTAAGAAGAGTAGAATCAGGAGAAATTTGTACACAATTACAGACACAATGCATGTGTGATGACCAACTTTGATAGACTGGACTCTTCTCAGCAATGCAGGGCTATAAGTCAACTCCAAAAGACTCATGATGGAGAGAGATGTCTATATTCAGAGAAAGAACTAGAAAGAACTAAGTTTATATACAGGTGGAAGCAAAATACCTGATCTTTTTCCTTCCCTTATTTGGTTTTATGTCCTCTTTACCGTTTTTCATTCCAGCTGGTACAATCCGTCCTTATAACCTGACTAATGTATAATGTGAAAGTATTTACAGATCCTATACTTGACTATAAGCCACCGTGGGTGGGTGGGGGGAGAGGGAGGGGGACAAAATGTGAAACTCAAGGAATTGTGGAATTGAATCCTGTAAACTAAAAGGAAACAAACAAAGTAATAAAAAAAAAAAAA